>NC_083603.1:49564248-49864795 GCF_029168945.1 Cannabis sativa
GCAATATAGTCTAAAATTTCAGTATATTAATGACATTCCTATACTTAATTTTCTTTCTTGTTTCCCATAACAAGTATGGATCTCTCTCTATATTATATAAATACATGTACTATAGTCTCATTTTATAGACTTAAGAAAAACAAAAAACAAAAACCTAAAGAACATGATATTATAGTTGGTTTGGATAAACAAAACCTAGCTAACAAATTTTAAGCTTTAAAATGTCAGTGTGGTATAGCTCAATCAAAAAATGTGTCCATTTTACAAATAAACTTAAGCATATGAAAGCCAAGAATGAGAAAAATTCCACCAAGGAAGAACACTAAAATGATAAGCCTGGTACAGTTGATTAAATAAAGAAGAAATATGGGTTTTCTAAAGCTGGTGTAAGTAACTATAAATTGAATATTTAATGCTTAATCTTCTCATATCTAAGGATCTAAAATTAATTTGGCAAATCAAACATACAGTGGGTAGGATTCAAAATGAGTGTAAATTTCAATTAATTAGTGTATTGCCTTGTGAAGCTTCATATAAATATAAGGAATTTTTGGGTGGCCTATAATCAGCCTGTTGTAGAGGGGTGTTGGGAAGTATTTGTACATGATATAACTGATGTTTTTGGTTGAACTTGATCGATCTTGAAGCTATGTATTTTCATCATCATTACTTGTTCGGATATCTTTGGATTGTACTTGTAAATGATAGTTTAAAAATTGTGATTACAACACATAAGTGGACTTAGGTCAAATAGTTCAATCTTGGTTTTATATTAAGCAATATTGAGAAGGAACTAGGATACTCCTAAGGATCAAGGGACCACGAGCAACTTCACTATAAAAACATTACAAATAGTATACAGTTGAAAAACAAGCAGACATATTAAAGTTATACATATGCTAGTGATTGTAATCACTCTCAAGAACTCGATCAAGCAAATATTACAACAATCAATCATAACCAAATTGACTAAACCAGAAAGTATGAAAAAAATGTGGAGAAAAAGAACTAAATTTGAATCAAAACATAATAGAAAGATAAAAGAGGAAAATAACAGTAATGGAGAACTTTTTATTGATGAGTGAGATCACTACAAGAGATTAGATGGAATCAATGGAAGGATCACCTTTGAATTACACAGAAAAGCTTACATTGGGGGTATGGAGATCAGAGACACTCAAAACCGTTTTACATCCCTCCAATACACATGAAAGCTCACATTGGGGGTATCTTAGTTTTCCATAGTACAACCAAGTACATTTACTCTAATAAAACACAAACCTTCACTTGAAGAGCACAAAAATGAGTTTTCTTTTTGAGAGAGAAGAACACAAGTAGACAAATGACACAAAAATGGTTTTCTTTTTATGAACAGAGGAAACTTCAAAAAGGACAAACGCCACTCCTTAAAATTTTCAAGACTTTTAACTTTTAGCTTCCCAACCGATTTTAGCCCGAAATCCAAATGAAGAAAATGGAAAATGGCCACTTAAATGAAAATATAGAAGATGGAAGTGAGGAAGATTGTCATATCAGTCACTTAATTTTTAAAGTTTAATAATATTTAATAGAAAAGCAACTGATTACCCATTTGTTTTTTCTAAATACCCCTATATTAACCTCAATCCTCAGATCAATTAACGTTTCAATCTAACTAACGGTTACAGTACATCCACTAATTGTATACCCTAAAATGTAATAACGGGACAAAATCTTATCCCTATATATATATATTCAAGAATAGATATATAAAAACAAGAACATATACACATATATAATATATAACATATAGATAACAAAGAAAAGAAAAAGAAAAATCGTTCTTGAAATTATTTCAGTCAGTTGAGTATATATATATTTAGTGCATTGTGACCTCAAAATAATTCAAGAACTTTAACAAAAAAAAAAAATATTTACCGTCAACCGAGATTCATATTGATAACATGTTATAAAATTATTATGAATAACATAAAAAAAAAAAAAAATAGATATAACTGAATGAGAATTTCTTAGTACTTTATTTTAATTGGGTGATCTCCAATTTGTACAAATATGTGAGACATAGATTAAGAAACTAAGGAGATGAATAGTAATTATAATTAATAGTAATTAATTTATAAATTTAGGTTATTTAGATATCCATATAAATAATATTTTATAACACTAATTACTTTTCTTGTAGTTTGGAACCATATTAAAGTAATTACATACATTTAAGTTTTTTTTTTTTTTTTAAATATAATGAGTTGATATATAGGTAATTTGTAGTTGCTTTCAAGTTTCTTTTATTTTTGGACAAAAATATGGGAAATGAAAGATAAGTTTTGATATATATGACATATAAACTTAATTGTACTAAATATGGTATTTTTTTAAAAAAACTTTAAAATATGGGAAAAGTTCATTTTATTTAAAAAAGAATGCCATAAAAATATTTAAAATTGTGTTTCTTTTTTTTTTTTTTCCTTTTTTATCTTTTAAAAAATGAAACACTAAAAAAAATTCTCAGTTGAAGCTATTTTTTTTTTACTGAAACTGGAGCTATTTTTTTAAACTACTATTTTTTTTTATTTTTGTTTTTATTTTTTATATAGAAATTGATGCAATACCAAAATAATTTTATCAAAGTAATAAATTAATAAACTAATTAATTCTATATATTAAAATGAGCTAATTATTTCAATAAAAGTAGTAGAAAAAAATCAATTCATTAACACCATAATGAACAAAAAAAAAAACACAGTATAAAAAATTATAATCTAAAAATGATATAAACTTTAAAAATCAGTTTCATCAACATTAAAAAAATTAATAATTTCATTAAAAGAAGCAGAAAAAAATAGTTTCATCAATAAAATAATGAAAAAAAAAATTATAATCTAAAAACGATACTAACTTTAAAAACCATTTTCATCAATATTAAAAGAAACTAATTATTTCATTAAAAGAAGTACAAAAAAAAAAAACCAGTTTCATCAACAATGTAATGAAAAATACACAATGCCTAATAACTAAACTTTTAAAAACGATACTAAATTTAAAAACCAGTTTCGAAAGTATAAATTTTATATTAAAGAGACAAAAACGCAATAAAAATCATAAAAGAATAACAAAAAATAGTGGGAGGGAGAAACCAGTTATTAATAAAGCAACCAAAATAAAAATTAACTGATAAAACCAGTTTCTTGGAATTACCAAATAAAAAAACTGAAACTTAAAAATCAATTATGAACAATAATAATAAAAAGAAATCAGTTACGGAAATAATAAAATAATAATTGTGTCAGAAACTGGTTATTTAAAATAAAGCAGACATTTTTGTTCAAATATCAGACAATAATAAAACTAGTATTATACAAACTAAAAAATATACAATAACATCATATAAATAGAGCAACTCCATTACAGAACACTTAAAACCTGTGAAACCAGTTTTGACGCTGAAAAATCATAACAAAATATAAATGTTAAATAATAAAGCTAGCTGAAACCAATTTCATCAAACAACCAAATAAAAAAAAACACACACACAAAAAATACCAAAAAAAAATACGAATCAAATATAATCAAAACAACACACAATACATATCAATAATTTAAAAACTAAGTATAAATGTAAGTTCTTAACCTAGAAACAAAATAATAACAAAGTAACTTAAAATTAAAAATATGCAATAACATAATTAAATAGAGCAACCCCATTTCAGAACTCTCAAAACATGTGAAACCAGTTTCGAACCTGTAAACCCGGTGAAACCAGTTTCGACTCTATGAAAAATCATAGAACACCTTTTAAATCTAAACAATTTTTAAACATAAGAGGCTAGGCCTGGTTCATTTTCTAAACAAAGAAGTCACTAAAGATACATACATATTCTATCATATGCTACACACATAAGTAAATATATATAATGTTGGATTAAAAATCCTATGTGGGCACATATGTATAATGTATATGCTATTATAAAGTGTGATACAAAATTAAGTGACCAATTATGTTATGGGTATCAAAAGGGTATTAAAGTGTCATGGAATTAATGTGTAGATACCATAAGTTAATTTATAATTTGTTGAGGGGCCAAATTATAAATACCCAAAACTCATTCTAAGATGAGTCTATAAATAGGTAGTGGTCCCCAAGAAACACTAGGGTTTCTGTATTCTCTCCTTCCCCATCAGAGAAAATACTCTAGAAAAATAGTGTATTCTTGGAAGATCAAAACCTTCTCTGCAATCTCCAACAATGGCTTCAGGTTAGTGCTTCCGCTGATCTTTTATCATCATCTTCTTCTTTAATTTAGCAAAGGCTTTATAGATTTATGATTTAGGGTTTTCTATATTAAAGCACTTTAGGAATATGTTTAGATCTGTGATTTATATATTTCTTTAAGTGTTTTATAACCCTAACATATAAGTCTTAAAAATAAACTGTTATGTTACAGTTTATGATACTCATGATATACTTTAACAGTTTGACTAGCTCAATCAATTAGTTAATAAGTAAAAATAAATATTTTAAAATGAGAAAGATACTATGCACTCAAAAAATTTTGGAGTAAGAATTGAAATTCTCTTAAGATTTTTCTAACTTTGTTCTAAAACTATCATTATAAGAAGATAATGTAGATTAATATGAGGTAACACAATGAAACTTTATCTTGTCGCCCACTTTACATTGGTCTAGAACTCTATAAAAGTCACTGCCACTAGATACATTTTGCCCGTTCACAGATGGAATTTGATATCACCTAATAAGAGTCTTCCATAATACACACTTCATCAGCTCCACTGAATCGATGGAATGGTTTTAGTCCTTGCAGAACACACTTCATCAGCTCCACTGAATGATAACTTTTGATTACAAGAATCTCTAAAAGAAAATCCAATTCAAAAAAGAAAAAAAAGATTTACTGCTTAGTCCTTATGAAACCAGTTTTGACTCTATGAAAAATCATAATAAAACCTGTAAAACCATAAAAATAAATTTGTGAACTCATACAATATGACAAACTTAAAATAAATAAAATATGACAAAATACGACAAAATATATATTTTTTTTCCTCATATAAAAAATAAATATATATATATATTATAAGAAAAAAAAACACTAAGACATACCATAAAAAAAATTTAAGAAGTAACTTATAAAATTAAATGATTGAAACAAGTAACCAGTTATATCAAACAATCAATTATAATAATAACAAAAACTAATAAAACTATAAAACCAGTTTCAACCCTATAAAAATCATAACAAAACATAAATAATAAATAGTAAAAATAGTTGAAACCAATTTCATTAGTGAAACAAATAAGAAAAAAAAAAGCACACACACAACAAAATACTCACAAATATATAATAAAAACAATATACAATGTACAACAAAAATATAAAAGTGTGATACTTAAAGTGAAACTGATTTTTATCTGTATAAAAACCAGTTTCAATTTTTGTCTATATAAATGAAAACAAAATATACAGATCAAAAACAATTTCACTTAAGTATAAAATAAATATAAAAAACCAATTTCATTAAGCACTAGATCGGAGTCAAAGAGTTTTAACTCCTACACGCCCTAAATGGAAAACGAACGGCGAGGGAAGCTTCAAAAATCTTAGGGCTCAGGGTTTCAAACTTATTAGCGACCGCCGTTCGGAGGAAGCCCGTCGGGCTTGGCTTGGTCATCGTGAAGATTATATATATAAATATATATATTAAAAGAGAGAAAGAAACTTTGGGAAACCACGGGGTTGGATTTTGGAGATAATTTTCTTCATTTTATGTATACAACCCTCGCAATGCAACCTGCTCTTCAAAACCACCGTCTCTGTTCACAAATGAAAAATAAATAAAATTAATTTCAATTTTTTTTAATGTGAGTAAAAAGTCATGGGAACTCAGTGAAAGGAATATAAGAGTTCCAATCTAAATACACAAGAAATTTCATCATTGACTCTAATAATGGTGTGGCTCGTGTGATGTTTTATTACTTGTTTTGGCTTTTGAACTTCGGGAGGCTTCTTCTCCTCGGCGGGTTTCTTTTTTGTTGCCGGTTTAGCTTCTTCCGATTTCTTATCACCCCCGGCATCTTTCTTCGGCAAAGGAGAGACAAGCTCGACTTTCTTGTTGATTTTTTGCTCCACCATCGCCGACCAAAAATGGCTCATCAGAGCCTGGACAAGGGTGCCGCACAAATCAAGAGCGAGAGGGAGGTAGGGTACAGGAAAGAAAGAGATGGTAAATCTAAATATTAAATATGGAGTTTGAAAATAAGTTTACATATGTATGGTATAGTAAATACCGTAAAAAAGTCTAAAAATTAAAATATGCCATACAAAGTGGTCAAACCTAAATTTACCATATTTTTATAATAAAATTTTAAAAAATCATATTTTGTGTTATTTTTAAGTTTATTTTTTATTGGCGCAATAATTTGATGCGCAATTAATTTTTATATTAAAATTGGGTTACAATTTAATTATTTATCAGTTTTTATTTAGTTTTTCATTAAAAAAAATACTTATATTAATATTTTTTAGTTCATGATGTCTAGTTGATTTTTAATTAAGTACATTTTTGTTAATAAATTAAGTTAAATAAGTGATTTGTATTTTTCTCTCTAGTGACCATACTAGGGTTAATCTTCACCTTAATTCAATCCCAAATTCCTTTCCATTACCCTTTTACATCTCATTAATCATGACAAAGCATTTAATTTTCCCTGATCAACTATATTTTTCCAGAAACTATTTAATGTCTCTACAAACTACTTTTGGTTCTTATAACTTCAGCCATCTCATGTGTCATTTAATTATCGTTATTTTTATGCCCAAGAGGTCATCAAGTAGCAAAAAGTCTAAAATCAAAATATCTGGGCTAGGAGTAGGTTGGATTGTTTTGGCATCCCTGCAGATCCCTACGAGACATTTCCTCTCTCACTACTACAATGTTAGCCTTTAGAGGCAGTTTTTTCAATCCCATTTATAAAAAGGGAAACTAAAGGGTTTGAAAATACCCGCTATATTCGAAATTGACATTTAGAGGCGGTTTTTTGATAAAAACCGTATGTATAAAATTGCATTATACCATTTAGAGGCAGTTGGAAATTAAATATAATTTTTTTTTTCTGGACGACCCTATGGCGTCGGTTCCTTCATAGGAACCGACGACATAAGGTACATGGTTTGCTGACACGTGTACCCTATGCCGTCGGTTCCTATGAAGGAACCGACGCCATAGGGTCAATCAGGGTATATGTTGTTCGATCGTCTTCTTCCTTCCCACTTCACTCAGCAACCAGCAAAACCAGAGAGCCCATTTCTCTGCAAAACCCTCGCCGAACCCACCTCCTCCCCACTATATCTCCCCCATTTCTCAACCATTTGAGCCCATTTTTTTTTTAAAATCCTCCATTTTCGATACTTAATAACATACACCTAAAATTTTTTAATTTTTTACCCTCTTTGAGTGTCATCCGAACCCAAATAGTAAAGTTTGGGTTTGAAATCCGGCCACCCATTTTTCTTGAGAAATCATTGAATCTCAACCTCGTTTAAGGTATAAATATTGTTTCTATTCATTTTTATTATGTACATTGTTTGATTTTTGGTTTTTGTAAATTATTATTTGAGTTTTTTTATTTTATTAGTAATATTATTGTGTTTTATGTGTATAGTGCCGGGATTTTTTACGGTGGTCGTCGGATTGCGGTTATTAGGTAATAATTTAAACCTCAATGTATAGTATATATGTATTTATATATTTTATTGAATATTTGTATATAATGTGTGTATATATTGTGTGTATATTTTTTTATGGAAATAAATTTTGTAATTGTATTTTATATATTTTTTGTAATATATATTTATTGTGAATAGAATTACATTGGAGGGATTTCATTAGTTTAGAAATAAAAATTTTAAAATTGAATTAGTGTGTGATATAATTTTATTTTTTTGAGATAATAGTGTGAGATATAATTGATTATATATATGTATGTATAATTTAGTAACTAAGTAACTTGTTACAATTTTGTATAACTAGTTATAAGTAATGAAATAATTAATTTTGTAATTTCGTTGTATTTCTTTATATTATAGGTTCGGCATAATTTTGTGTGTAGCGTATTTGAGCTTGCAATTATAGGTATATACTTTAACTAAATTTTTCTTATTATATAATTAATTATCAATGCATGTTAGTTGAGTTTGAATATCTTAAATATTCATCCGTAGTGAAGTAGGTTCTGCGAATACATGAACTGCGGTCGGATGGGTGGATAAATTTTATATTGTTTATCTGTTTTGTTTGTTATTTTAGGCACTTGTAAAAATTTTGGGAACGTCCAATTACAGCCGTTATGCTGCCGAAATTTCGGTAGAGTTAGGATAAATCTTACTAAAACCATTCATAATATTTACATAACACAAATAACTAGTTAATTATAACATAGTGATAAGAAGTTAGGTCACATAAAAAATAATTATATACACATTTATGTAAACTTTTCAATTTTACCAACATTCTAATCAACTAAACAACCTAATAACATGAACTAATCTAAAACGAGAATTTGAGTAATTTATAAATTGTGAGAAACTTAGTTAGTTACATTGTGTAATTAGTAACTAGCTATAATTAGTTACTAAATACATTAACAAAATAAACATATAAAATCCTTCTTTTTTTATTTTTTTTTCTTTCATTTGAGAGGTTCAATGTGGATTTTTATTTTTCACAGAAAATAAAGAGAAAAAGTTAATTAAAAGGGGAAAATAATATATTATACCCTTATTGCTTTACCAAAAACTTTTCTCCTCAACTTTTTTTTATTAAAAATATTTAACATTTTACCAACATTCTAATCAACAAAACAACCTAATAATATGAACTAATCTAAAACGAGAATTTGAGTAATTTATAAATTAATATGAATAAATTGTGAGAAACTTAGTTAGTTACATTGTGTAATTAGTAACTAGCTATAATTAGTTACTAAATACTGAATTTTTTTGGATAGGATTTTCGTTATGGATAAATCATGGATGCGTGAGGAGAGAGACACACTGGGATTTCAAGTAGGGTTCGATGCATTTTTAGAGTTTGCCTTAAAGAATTCTAAAAATCACGATCGTATTCATTGTCCGTGTGTAGATTGTTGTAATGTATCTAAAGGGAATATTACAATGATTAAGGACCATGTGTATTTACGAGGTTTCAATAGAAGTTATACTAATTTGTATTACCATGGCGAACATTTACCTAATGATCCATATCCATTAGGAAAGCGGGGGGTAGATGATATCGAGGGTAATGATTTCGATGATTATCCATTGGACTTGCTTAACGAAGCACAGAAGGAATTTCTTAATGATCCTGAGAAATTCGATAATTTTCTTAGTGATGCTGATAAACCCATGTTCGATGGTTGTAAAAAACTAAGATTACCAACAATGGTAAAGTTTTACAACATAAAAGCAGAAAATGGAGTGAGCGATAAATGTTTTACTCAATTTTTAGCTGCTTTTAAAGATATCTTACCATTTGCCAACTGCTTCTCGGAATCTACTTATGAAGTGAAAAAAACGTTAAATTCTATAGGATTGAAGTATGAAAAAATTCATGCATGTCCGAACGATTGCATTTTATATCGTAAGGAATATGCAGACATGAATTATTGCCCGACTTGCGGTTTATCCCGCCATAAAGTAAACAAGAGTAAGGAGAATAGGAAACTTATCCCCCAAAAAGTGATGTGGTACATGCCTTTGATTCTACGACTGAAACGATTATATCGTAGTGCAGAACATTCTGAAAATTTGATTTGGCATGAGACTAAGAGAGTGAAAGATGGAAAACTCAGACATCCTACAGATTCCCAAGCTTGGAAAAAAGTAAACTACATAAATCCTGAATTCAAATCTAAACCAAGACACATTCGTCTCGGTCTGTCTGCGGATGGAGTAAATCGACATAGATCTCTAAGTAGTCGTCATAGTTAATGGCCTGTCTTCCTAGTTATGTACAATCTTCATCCCTGGTTAGTGATGAAGAGGAAATTTAACATGCTTTCTTTAATAATATCAGGCCCGCAACAACCTGGACATAATATCGATGTATATTTAGAACCATGGATTGACGATTTAATAGAATTGTATGAGAACGGTGTTCAGGTCTATAATGGTTTTAAAAAAGAATTCTTTAATCTGAAAGCTGTGTTGTTGTGGACTGTCAGTGATTTCCCTACTTATAGTAATTTATCAGGCTTAAGCACAAAAGGTTACGAAGGTTGTCCGATTTATTGCACTAACACATCGGCTCATCGCTTGGCAAATAGACACAAGATGTGTTATATGGGTCACAGACGGTACTTGCCTGCAAATCATCCTGATAGACGGAAGAAGAAAGCATTCGATGGTACTGAAAATGGTGATATGGCTCCTTTGCCACTGTCTGGGGAACAAATTCTCCAACAAGTTCAACTTGTAGATTTTAAGTATGGAAAGACACAGAAAAATAAAAAAAACTAATGGTTGTTTTCAAAGAAAGTCAATCTTCTTTCGTCTTCCATATTGGAAAAGTCTACTAGTTTGACATTGTTTGGATGTCATGCATATTGAAAAAAATGTGTGTGAGAGTATTATTGGTACCTTACTTGATATTCCCGGCAAAACTAAGGACGGTCTAAATAGTCGTTTAGATCTCGTTGAAATGGGTATACGACAATCTTTGGCACCTGAGAAGAAAGGTGAACGATTATATTTGCCTCCTGCTTGTTTCACTTTGTCCAAAAAAGAGAAACAAATAGTTTACAAATCACTTGCAAATATGAAAGTACCCGATGGTTACTCGTCTAACATTAAAAACTTGGTGAATGAGACTGAATTGAAACTAATGGGTCTGAAATCACATGATTGTCATGCGTTAATGCAACATCTACTTCCAATTGCCATTAGATCATTCTTGCCAAAAAATGTTCGAGAGTGTTTGACACATGTTTGCATTTTCTTTAATAGGTTGTGCGGGAAGGAATTAGAATTGGATAAGTTAGATGCATTACATGAACATGTAGTCAAAACATTGTGCAACCTGGAAAAGTTTTTTCCGCCATCTTTTTTCGACATCATGATCCATTTAATGGTTCATCTAGTGAGAGAAGCAAGGCTGTGTGGGCCGGTGTGGGCGAGATGGATGTATCCATTTGAAAGAAATATGAAGGTACTCAAAAGTTATGTGCGTAACCACTATCGGCCAGAAGCATGTATGGTTGAGTGCTACATATCTGAAGAGGCTGCGAAGCTCGTATCCACTCTAGGAGTCAGATGCCGGCAGACGATAGGGTTGGATTATAAAAACTGGAAAGAAGTCAACCCGACTCTGAATAATAAAGTTTGGAAAGACATATAGGTAAGTTGTTATTTGTTAGAATTTTGATTTGTTTTTCTATTACTTCAAATGTTGACTCTAACCGTGTTTGTTTTCCTTCAAAATAGACAAGGTTCATTGTGCCGGACTCCTTCAAACATGATTGTCTCATCCTAGCTGGGAAGTTAATGAAAGACTTCAAGAATAGGATGACAAAAGACATCATAATGCTCGCTTTGAAAGAGAAGGATCTGGGACGACTGGCACAAGTCCCTGAAAAGCACCCCGAGATCGACGCTGCTGATTGGTGCAAATTTGTTGAAAGTCGACTAACTCCTGAATTTCTGGTATGCTAATTATATTAACACTAAGATAAACTCTTAAATACAAGTACATGTATCTAATGTACTTTTTTGGCATTGTAGGAATTGAGTAAGGTGCAACGTGAACGTTCCTCGAAAATTCAATCCAGACATCGAAGTGGTCGGAGTGGAATGGTGAACGTACGGGAAGCTGTGGTAAGTAATGCTTAAAATTTAATGTGCTATAATGTGCTATAAAATTTAATTGGTACTCATTTCATTGTTATAACGTTATGTAGAAAAAGGATCTCGAAGTTGCAGATCCCCCCCGCCACCGTGTTTGGATTAAATCTCGCATCAAGAGTCGAAAACTTGTCACTGATTACAACAAGAAAATTGCAGAGAAGATAGTAAGTATATATTAATCCTTAATTGAGTTCTACTCATGAGCTAGTGTATATAATTCATATACTAATTGCTTGAATATATGCGTGCATTAGGCTCAATTAGAGGAGAAGCTTATTCAGGGACAAATTCAGGTCCAGGGCCAAAACGATATCCTGACGCAGGCGCTCGGGACACCAGAGCATTCTGGACGTGTCAGGGCTGCTAGGTATGCTATTACTTGACATGTTATTTATTTAGTTACACAAATTAAATCGTAGCTAATTTGCATTTTATGATTTGTAGGTTCCTGACCAGGGCATCTCAACTGTTCGGCAGGAAGAAAAGGGAAGTGTCTGATGTTGTGGCTCGGCAAGCGAAGGAGATTGAAAAATTAAAAGCCGAAGTCCAATCCCTTAAGCAGAAGAGAAATGCTGCCGAACAAGAGGAAGAAGGAGAGGTGGTTGGTGAGGCGTATGTTCCACAACCATACGCTCCTGAGGATGAGGTACAACCACAAACTTATGCTGAGGAGTTTATTTCCCGCAACGACCAAGGTATCCTGTGCAATTTCGATGACCATGCGGCCCTTAATCAGCAAGTACATCTCTGCTCTGACAACATCGACAACACTGTGGCCCGAGGGTATTTGTACGAGCATGTTGGTATAATCCAAGTTCACTGCCAGAACTACGATGATTCACATGCCCGGATTATGGTTTCGGAAATCCTGCAAGAGGACGCTGAAATCCCAGTCCCAATTGAAGAGTGCAGATATGTTAGGGACGTATACCAGATGTTCCTTCCTTGGCCTAAACACTTAATTCTAACAACCGAGGTAACTTCTCTTATAAATTAATTATTAATGATTAGTGGAGTTTGAATATCTTCAATATTCATCCGTAGTGAAGTAGGTTCTGCGAATATATGTGCTGCGGTGGGATGGATGAACAAACAACTGTTATATATGTGTTATTTGTCGTTATACAGGCATGTTTAAAATTTTTGGGGGCATTCAATTACAACCGTTATGCTGCCGAAATTTCGGTAGAATTTGGATAAAATTTGATATATATATATATATTATGTTCTATTTTGTTTAGGGTCCACTCACTCAACCGCCCTCAAGACGTGATGCGTCGAATGGGAAAGCTCCGATGCTTTCTCCACAAGGCGGTGGTGCACGGGAAGATGACTTGTTCACGGAAGAGAAGATGGCGTTGATTCCTAATTCGCTAAAATGGATGATTCATGAATTCCTGAGGCTCAAAGATAAACGTGATATAATCACAATTCCTGTCCCCCGAGGATTCATTGCATCGCGTACCCAGATCACGTTATCTGGAGAGGATTTGCAGGAGGTTGCTACGTGTGACTACATCAGCAACCAGGGAATGTTGTTTGGAATGATGTATACTCTTCTTTAATCTAATTAACCTTATATCAAATTATAGTCAAATTATTATAAGACACTAACACTTTTTTTGGCAGGCACATATGGGAGAGCATCAACGGTCTGAGGAAAATTTTCAAGTTTTACGACCCAGAGCTTCTCGTAGTGCATGGGATCACCGATGAAGAAAAGAGTCAGTCGTTTGACGATGCGGCAAGACGATTGGCTAATTGGTTATCATAAATGAATAACAACCACCAAATGTTCTTTATTCCTTAGAATATCGAGTAAACTTTATTAAATTATTTAGTGCTAATTGTTCATTTCTATATTATGACTTCAAATTATTTTTATACTATCTTACTTATATTCCAATATAATTTTCTAGGATGCATTGGACGCTAGTGGTGGTTACGCCAAGGAAAATTATTCATTTAAACCCTGTAAGTGGCCGCCCAATTCCCGAAGAAGTAGAACAAATGATCGGAAGGTAATAATTTAATGACTTCTTATGTAACAAATTTAAATTAACTAACGAATTGAAATGTTAATATAATTTTCCAAAGCAGGGCATTCATGTATATAGGGAACGCACATGAGTATCTTGGCCCGTGGCTAGGAATTAACCAAGCAAACTGTCCAAGACAACCTAAAAGCCAAGAATGTGGTTTTTATGTTTTAAAATATACCACTGACATCGTCGCACGTGCAAACCCCAGCCGTTACATACAAGATCAAAAATCTATAAGTTTTAATTATTGATTATAGTATATATTTATTATAATAACAAATATATAATATACATATATATAAACTAATATAAATTTTTAATTTTTTTAACAGTTTGGGGGGTAAGAAGCAATACGATCCAAAAACGGAATTGTTACCACTACAACGAAAGTGGATAGAACAATTGATGGCGCTGATTCACGTTGACGATTGAGGTTGAAAGGCCCAAGAATTTTCCTTCATTATGTAATTTTTATAGATTAACTTGTAGTTAGATTTGTAGTTACATTTATTAACTTATTAATATTTTTGACTAATTTTACATTAGTGTTTGTGTAATATTTAATAACTTTTATGAAATGAAATTATGTATTTTACCCAAATTTAAATAATATTTAATTTACATTTTAAAAAATAAATTTGTAATTTAAATTAAATAAAATAATATATATATTAATAAATATATAATTAAATTAAAAAAAAATTGAAAAAACTGAACTTCGCGACCTTTTGGCGTCGGTTGCTAAGCTACCTATGGCGTCGGTTCTTGGCTAGGAACCGACGCCATAGGGGTCCATATGGCGTCGGTTCATATGGACCCTTTAGCGTCACCCTGATCAGGGTCGGTAGCGAATTTCGCGAAAATCGACGCTGAAAGGGCTTAAAAACCGCCTCTAAAGGGAGTTTTTGTAGTAGTGTCTAGGTACTTTTTGTTTATTCTCTATGTAAGGTTGTTTAGTAACTTAGATTTGTTCACACTTCACAACCTTTTCTTCTATATCTCATTATTCCTCTCTTTTTACATGCTTTTTGTTCTGGCTAGTTCATCCTAAAACTCTGAGCTTAGTCTCAACCTCACTAAGAAGAAGCTTTGATTCATGACTTTGATCATATGTCTATGAGATCTGACCCTTCTACTGAATCCTGTTGCCTTGTTGTCAAAGTTTTATGTCCAAAAATTATTAAACTTGACTTGCTTTTCAATGCTATGAAGGATACCTAGATTATTCACCTTCCTTTCACCTTCTTTGATTACCATTCTGGTATGTTTCTAGTTCATTTTAGGTGCGAAGGTGACATGAGGAGAGTCATGGAGGGCCAGTCGTGGCATATTGATCGTAATCTTATACTTTTTTATATTCTAGATGATCTTGACACCATTACCCCTTTCCATGTCAAATACGTCCATCTCTAGGTTCAAAGTACATCTCATTCCTTTTGGAAAGAAGTCTACTAAACTTGCTCAGTTTATCTCTAAAATTTTAGGGGGTGATCTTGTTGAAGTCCATATCTCTTCCCTTTATGAATCGATTGTTCGTTTTATGGAGTTAGGATCCTTTTTGACATCACCAAGCCATTAAGAAGGGGCATGAATGTGCACTTTAAGTCTCTTTCTTGCACTAAATGGCTTAAATTCTTGTATGAGGGTATACAAAGCTATTGCTATTTATTTGGCATGCTTGACCATACATTCAATAAGTGTGGTAAATTCCTTAAGCAGTGTGATGAATCTCCTATTCCACCAATTCTAAGTTACAAGGATATACTTAGAGCCCTACGAAATCTGTCTACAAAAATTGTATCTTTGATCTTTCAAACTTTACTCCTTTTGATAAAATGCATGTTAGGGAAGTTTCTTTCAACTAGAGTCTTCAAGATGCCATTAACCAGTTTCTTGTACCAAATATTGCCAATACTGTATTGATTAAGGATCTCTCCCAAAGCTCTGATATTGTGACCACAACCTTTGTCAGAAACTATTTTTTCTCGTGACTCTTTGATAACTTCTACTTCTACTAATCTTGTCAGGCATGATACCCAATTTGTTAATTGTACTCTATCTACTGCCCCTATAATGGTAACAACTGTTACCTCTACTGTTGACAAGGGCAAGTTTGTTATTCCTTCAAAATGTCCTAGGGCCACTGCTCTTCCTCATCCCAAGGAGTCTCCTCTGAAATTTTCTAGTGTTAAGAGACCTTTCACCAGGCAGAGTGTTAGCTTTGGTAACTCTGTCAAGGATATGCAAAAAAGAGAAATAGTTGAAGCTGAGGATGTTGTTATTATTCCTTCAACTATTTCTCATGATGTTCAGGCGGGTGTTGCTCAACAATCCCGCCAGGAAAAATGAGTCTTATCAGTTGGAATACTCGAGGTTCAGGGAGGCCTCGAGCATTCTGTAACCTATCTATTTTGGTCAAGCAACATTGTCCTCAAATCTATTTTGTTATGCAAATTAAATTGACTGCTGGCTCTAGCTTAAGTTGTCCTTTGACAATATTTTTGAAGTCTCTAGAAGTGATTTAAGGGGTGACTTTTTATTTTTTGTAATGATGATGTTGTTGTTAATATTTTATATTTTTCTTGTAATCGTGTTGTTTGTTTTGTAAATATTAATGATAATTTAAGCTTTCATCTTTATTTTTAATTTTTTTTTTTGTGTGGCTTACCATATTAGACTCATAAAAATGATTCTTGGACTATATTAAACCGTTTGTTTGATGTGGCAAGGGAATACCATTGCCTTGTTAGCATTAACCCATTCCAAACACCCCCTTAATAATTCTTATAATATAAATAATTGGCAAGGTGGGTCAAACAATAACAATAGCATTCCCCTTGCTCATTTTCTTAATGCTCAATCCTTTGTGTTTGTGAAATTTGGGACTGAGATTGTAATAAGAATAATTTTAAGCAAATTATTAATCATCTTCAAAATGATTTAGATAGTCTTTACTCTTCTACTAATATTTATAATAATGACATTCATAAGGATAGACATATTCAATCCTCTTTAGATGTTGTTTTGTATAAAGAAGAAGTTTATTGGAAGCAATATTCTAGAGCCACTTGTTAAGAAATGATTTTTACCCATATTTTACCACTGTAATATTTCTTTGTATCTTACTGTGCTGAGGTGTAATTTTGCTTTTCCTAGGCTAACCAATTTCTGTTAGGATTTGATTCTGCAATTGTAAAACGTGTAGATATTGTACAATCATTGTTCTGGAATATTCTTGTACATTACAATCATTGGTTATAAAAGTTTTGGCCAGCCTCAAAGATCATTGAGCTGAGCATTTCACATTTCTGCCTTTTCTGCATTTTTCTTTCATTCTCTAGTTTCTCTGTTTTCAAACTTGGTATCAGAGCCGTACCTGCACCGGTGGTGCCTATTCTCGTCTCAGCTCCATGGCAAATCAAACCCCAGCTCGTTCAGGTGAACAGAGCATCTCCAGCGTAATGGCTCAGTCATCCGTTCCTTCGGCAAGTGCTGTAGGTTCTCAGGTTGTCACCACTTTGAATCAACCCTTTGCCTTGAAGCTTGATAGAAACAACTATACGTTGTGGAAGACTATGGTATCTGCGATCGTTCGAGGTCACAGATTGGATGGATACCTAAAAGGTACCAAAGTTAGACCAGTGGAGTTTCTTCCTGCAGACCCGTCGACAGGAGAAGAAGGTGTTACTGTCAATCCAGAGTTTGAAATCTGGATCGTGAATGACCAGTTGCTGCTTGGGTGGCTCTACGGATCGATGACGGAAAGCATTGCTACGGAGGTGATGGGTTGTGAATCATCTTCGAGTCTGTGGCAGGCCTTGGAGACGCTGTTTGGTGCCCATTCTCGTGTGAAAATGGATGACTACCGGACTTAGATCCAAACAGCAAGGAAAGGAGCTATGTCCATGGCTGATTATCTTCGACAAAAGCGCCAATGGGCTGATGTGCTTGCTTTGGCTGGTGATCCTTACCCAGAAAAGCAATTAGTATCCAATATTCTCTCAGGACTCGACATTGAGTACCTACCTATTGTGCTTCAAGTTGAAGCAAGGAACTCTACATCTTGGCAAGAGTTACAAGACATTTTGCTAAGCTTTGATAGCAAACTTGACAGGTTAACTACACTTTCAGGAGCTACCAAGAACTTGAATCTGTCTTCTCCTTCTGCAAATTTAGCTGCTACTAAACCTCCCAACTATCCTGGAAACAAAGGGAGTTACTCAGCACACACGGGTACTGGAAGCCGTGGCAATCCTAGTCAACAAAGAGGGGGAAGAGGTCCAGGCAGGTTCAGAGGAAGAGGTGGTGGTAGGAGTAACAACTCGAAACCGACTTGCCAGGTGTGTGGCCGCTATGGACACTCTGCAGCTTACTGCTACAACCGATACGATGAAAGTTACATGGGTTCAGATCCATCTGCTGGGAATTCTGGTTCGAATGGCAAAGGTCCTCAAAGTGGAAACAACAATGGTGCTTCGACTTTTGTTGCAACACCTGAGATGGTGGAGGATGGAGCTTGGTATGTTGATTCGGGTGCTAGCAGCCACATCACTGCAGATACCAGCAACATGACTCAAAAGAATGAATACAAGGGTGAGGAAACACTTACTGTTGGCAATGGTAATCACTTAAAAATTGCTCATGTTGGTACTAGCTCTCTTGTTTCTGTTGATAACAAATGCTTAGTTCTAAACAATGTTTTACATGTTCCCAACATCACTAAGAACTTGCTGAGCATATCTCAACTAACATCTGAGAATAACGTGTTTGTTGGATTTTTTTCCAAACATTGTTTTGTGAAGGATCTGGACACAAAGAGAGTGCTTCTCCAAGGGACAATTAGAGATGGTTTGTATCGAGTTGCTGAACAGCAAGGGAGTTCAGCCACCAACTCGCATGAGTCTTTAAGTTTTCAGTCTACTAAGCCGTTTACTGGTGTAGTTTTTCAATCAAAAGATCATCATGTTGCTGGATCTAAGTCTGTTGTCTTGAGGAATAAGTGGCACAAGAGATTGGGCCACCCCTTTAGTCGTGTCTTGAGTCTTGTGTTGAATACACTTAATGTAAAACATGTTATTAATGGAAAAGATACCTTCTGTGAAGCTTGCCAATATGGTAAATCGCATGCCTTACCATTTAATAACAATCCCAGTCGAGCCAAAGGTCCCTTAGACTTAATACATACAGACCTGTGGGGTCCTGCACCTATTGTTTCCAACACAAACTTTAAGTTCTACATACACTTTGTTGATGACCACACACGGTACACCTGGATATATCCCCTCAAAACCAAAAACGAGGCTCTCTCAGCCTTTATTCAGTTCAAAACGCTGGTTGAAAGCCAGTTTGAGAGAAGAATTAAATCACTCAAAACCGATTGGGGGGGTGAATTTCAGTCATTTGCTGAGTGTGTTGTTCAAAATGGAATAGATTTCCAACATTCATGTCCACATACCTCAGCTCAAAATGGGCGAGCCGAGAGAAAACATCGACATATTGTCGAGATGGGGTTGACACTCTTGGCACAAGCTCACATGCCCTTGAAATTCTGGTGGGACTCATTTCAAACTGCTGTGTATCTAATAAATAGATTACCCACACCAGTTTTGAAAAACCAATCCCCTTATGAGATTGTCCATGGTAAGAAACCAAATTACAAGTTTCTTAAAACCTTTGGAGTCGCATGTTATCCGTGCATTCGTCCCTATCAAACACATAAATTCCAATTCCATTCGGTCAAGTGCATAAATCTAGGATATAGTGATGCTCATAAAGGGTACAAATGTCTTAGTTCCACGGGAAGAATCTATATATCCAGGAATGTTATATTCAATGAAGAGGACTTTCCATTCAAAACCGGGTTTCTAAATAATTACAGACCTGAACAGTCTGTATGTGTTAGTGTGCCTTCTTGGTCTGTTCTGTTTCAATCTCTAAACCAATCTGTGTCCAGCATTTCAGAGAAGAGCAACTCATCTGTAACACCCTAACTAACATAGGCGTATTACGTGATTTTTAAACATACTGTGCAGCTCATTGCTAATCAACGAGGTTTATGGAAAAACGTGATTAATTAAAATTTTGCTTTTTAATTAAACTTTGTTACGAAAATTCTGTTTATTACGCAAGTGTACGTATCAAGTAGTATCTCACGCAAGTGAGGTCGAACCACAGGGAATTGGATTAAGTACTACTAAATTATAATTATGATTCTATTTGGTAAAATAATGAGTTGCAATTTTAAAAGTAAATAACTCAGAAATTAAAGAGAAAATAAACGAAGATTAATCAAGATGAGAGATTAGGGAGGTGAATCCTGTTGATAAGTTACCTATGTTAATGCCTAATTGCTATCCTTATCTCAATGTGAAAGACAGATTATAAATTAACCTAACTCTTTTCAGATCTTTTAGGTTCTAAATAATATGTTCTCTAATTAACTTCTTAATTAGATCAACACAAAATCAGCATTAAGCAATAATCTATTAGTCACTAGGCTATGTAAATACTTTCGTTTTACATCAAAACCTAGACTATCCAAATTTTAGCATTCCTAATTCTCACTTTTCAGATTTCGAATTAGGATCATAGAGCATGTAAAAGGTGGTCAAGCTTGCACATGAAATTAAACACAAATAAAGATAGTATTCACACATAAGATGAAGGAATGGCAATTATTTATTAACTAGGCATAAACTTAAACAACATTCATCATCCTCCCTTATTGGGAAATTTAGTTCATAATAACTCTAAAAACATCCATGATTAATTCAGAAATAAAAACAAACATAAAGAAGAATAAAAAGGGTAAAAGAAAGAAACTAGAAGGTGGTATCGCTCCGGGTCTTCAAGATAGCTTCCTCTCCACTTTGCCTCCACTATTAGGTCTGTTTTTGCTTGCCTTTGACCTTCAATGTCGTATTCCTTATATAGGGATAAGTGGTGAGCCTCCAATTGAGTGAAAAATCAAAATTAGGTCAAATCTGCGATTTCCGTACATAGTCGCGACTAGCATTTAAGCTGGTCGCGACTACAGGCAAAACTCGAAAAACCGAGTTTCTGCCTAACTTACGAAGTCGCGACCAGGGTCGCGACCAGGAAAAAGGGTCGCGACCTGGCTCTCTGGAGGTCGCGACTACTGATGCTTCAGGAACCGAATTTTCCAATTTTTTCCAAGTTTGTCCCAGTTTTTCGCCATTTGACTGAATTCGAACTTTAACACCCCAGGAACCTGAAATAATGAAAATCAAGCGTAAAACTGCTCCAAAAAACACCAATAGACGAGATAACGCTAACTTTAAAGACCCGAAATATAGGTTAATTATAACCTAACAAATTCCCCCAAACTAGATTCTTACTCGCCCCCGAGTAAGATAAAAAAAAAAACTAACTACTCTATCAGATAATCACTACACTGCTGACTCATGCTCTGTTTCCTTCCTTGCATAAACTAGAATTTTGATCTTACTAACTCTAACAATTAACTCGGATGCTCAATTAATAACACTATGTACAACTGCAACAGTCTACTCAAATATGAAACTTTGTTATAAAAGTTTTACTCTTTCCATTAGTTCCACAACCCGATAGTTCATAAGCTTGCATGTTTACCTTTCTCCACTAATGTTGACAGTATTCTTTGGAATCATTAGGTCTTTTCAAGGTTTAGGTGATATGGCTCAGATATTCAGGGATAGGCAAAAGATAATTTTGGCTCAAGATATCATAAGCACACAAACAGAACCCACAAGCTTCTTACTTTTTTTCAATACCCCATAGCGTTCCCACATCTACCAAGATTGAGAGAGGATATATTTACTATTTTCCAACATCACTGAAATCGTATACTTTATTTGTTTATTTTTCTCTCTTTTTTTTTTCTTTTTTTCAAGTATATTTTTTTTCAGTGACATTGCATTACACAATTTTTTTTCTTTCTTCTCAATCTTACAAAAAATTTTCTCCCTCTCACTATTTCGTCACACTAAATGTTTCTTTTCCCCCAAACTAATCATATAGCTTATGATATCATGGATAATCATGGTGAAAACAAAGAGTAATAGTGTGGTTGCAAAATTTCAAATCAGTAGGTGAAAACTCAACAGGTTAAGGCTCAAAAGGGTAACTAGGGATACACATTATGGTAGGCTTGAAAGGCTCAAACTATCCAACAAATGCCTAAGTCATATTCCAATTGAACACTATCAAGGATTTCGCCTCAAAAGAATAAACATGCAAGTTCTAAGCTATCCTGTCAATCTTACCACAAACCATAGTAAAACAGTTATAACAATTTTCACAACTTGAGTATTTGCAGAAAGACACAGGTTCCTAAGCATCCAAACTAATCCAAAGAGTTAACAAAATCAAGCACACAGTTATTTTGCAGTTTCAGATCACATCACACTCATCAGCAGTATACAACTATCATCAAGCTTATTGCCATTCCTTAACTAAAACAAAAACTAAAACAGAAAATTAACATGCAGAAATTAAAGTGCAGAATTTAAATTTTTTTTCTTAAGCCTCTCCCCCCAAACTAAATATTACATTGTCCCCAATGTATACAGTAAAATGCAGAGAGAAGAAACTTACCTGAGACCCTTTCAGAAAGGGTTGGGTGGTGGCGGCTGGTCATAGGGATAGAACCGAGGAGGTTGTGCCAAGTAGTTCGGGTCATCAATCCCAATGTTCATTCTGTTGATGAGAGAGTTGAGTTGCTGAACTTGTCCCTCATCATAGATACTCCTCTGCACCATGTATTGTTGCATGTGGTTGTTCTGCTAAATTATGTAACTCAGCTGTGCATGAGTGTATTGTGTTGTGGGATCGATGGGCCCAGGCAATTGAAGTGTTTGCTCCTCTTCTTCTTCTTCAACACTAGGCTCACGTTGCCGCCTACGCCCTTGCGGTGCATCAGGTGGTGGCTGCCCATAGGGGTGTGGCTCTTTCAGCCTGTTGACAAAGGCGATGTCCATCTTACGAAGTGGCAACACCGTGTTGTCAAACTCTAACTGGGGAACTTCATATGCCCCGCAGAGTTACGTGATAACCCACCTTGGCCAAACCGAAACCACCTCCCGTGGCTCCTTGCACGATTTGGTCAATGCTCTGCCGTATGACTTGTCCAATGTTAATGTTGTACCCTTTCATTATGGCATACACATATTTAAGGCGATCCATTTGGACATCGGAAAAATGCTTGTTAGGCACTAACCGAGCACTCACAAAGTACAGCCATGTTTTTGCCACCGGGTTAATCTCACACCGGTACAGAATATTGGGCGACCCCTCGGTACCATCATTGTCATGGAACCTCAACCCAGGAAATCCCACTGTCTCCGCGACATCCACCATATCAAATTGCTCTTCCTCCTCAATAATTCGGAGGCGTTGCTCCTCCCTAGTGTAATCTGGGACAGAGAACATCACATTGAATGCGTCAGCAGTGGCGGGAACCTTCTTTCCACGAACCTTTACTTCCCCATTTCGACGGTCGGGCCAATTTGCAAGGAATTCACAGGCCATAGTAACATTAGCCCGGCCCCGAGTATCCACAAAACTTCCCCACTTCATTCTTTCAATTTGCGCTCTGATTGTCTCAAACCGAGGTTGGCGCCTCAATGGATTTTCAGGGAATTCAATACCCCTATCTTCAATATAGGCTCTATTCTTCAACCTTACGAAGCGATTGTGAGCCTCGATACTACCAAAGCGGGTTCTATCAAAACCCGTTGGTGGTGGGTTCGAAGACGAACCTTCTTCAACATTCCTTGTCCTCTTTGGTGCCATTTTTTTTTTTTTCGAAATTACTTTTTTTTTTCTTCTTTTTTTTTTCTGAAACTTCTTTTTTTTTTCTAAGAAAAATTGGGCAGCACCTCCCCTTAAATTTCCTCTATCCCAAAAATACAAAATTCACTCAATCAATGTTCCTAACCACTTAATACCACAATACAATAATAATAAACCCAGTATCATCAATTTTTACACCACACACAATTATATCACTCAAAATTTAAAATAATTAATCAAATTCTTGAAAGAATGAAGAAAGTGATACTTACAACCCGAAAACGCTTTACTCCACCTCCATTGTTGAATGTTCTTGAAAGCTTGAGTTTGAGGGTGACAACAATGGTGATTTTTGGTTTTTTTGGGTATTCTTTGGTGTGGGTTTTGATGATATGTGTAGATTATTGAGTGAAATTGGGTTTTTGATTGGATTGGGTTTAAGAAATTTGAGAAAAGATGAAAAGATTGAAGTTTGAAGATGAAAAATTGAATTTTTGAGAGGAAAATAGGGTAGGGTCGGCTGAGAGGATTTGAAATTTGAATTTGGTTTGTGTAGGGTTGAATGAGGGGGAAAGTGTGAATTTATAGAATTTTTGGTCAGCAAGTCGCGACCTGGCCAAAGGCTAGTCGCGACTTGCTAACGAGGAAAATTTAGGTGTTTCTGGAAAATCAGCAAGTCGCGACTGAGGTCGCGACTTGAGAAATAGGTCGCGACTAGGCTTAATGCTAGTCGCGACTTCTGGGCTTCAGGTCGAATTTTTTTTTTTTTCACGCTTTTCACGATTCAATTAAAAAGAAATAATGTCTGGTACTAAACTAAAAATTGAAAATACTAACAAAACAATCAAAACAAAATAATACTTGGGCTACCTCCCAGAAGCGCTGTGTTTATCGGCATGCAGCTAGACGCTGAGCCTTGGACTTCAAAGTGGCGCCAGAATCATGGCGGTCTTGGCTTGGTCAAACTGACCTCCCAAGTAGAGCTTTAACCTTTGTCCATTGACTTTGAAAGTTGTTGGACTTTCACCTTTTAACTCCACCGCTCCATAAGGAAACACCTTGACCACCGTAAATGGCCCCGACCATCTTGATTTCAGCTTTCCAGGAAACAGTTTCAGCCTTGAATTGAAGAGTAGCACTTGCTGTCCTGGGTGAAACTCTTTCCGTATTAGACCTTGATCGTGCCACTTTTTAGTTCTCTCTTTGTATATCTTGGCGTTTTCATAGGCTTCGTTCCGAAACTCATCTAACTCATTCAGCTGTAACAGTCTTTTCTCCCCTGCAGCTTTTAGTTTCATGTTAAGAGTCTTCATGGCCCAAAAAGCTCTATGCTCTAACTCCACCGGTAAATGACAAGCCTTTCCAAACACCAACCGATATGGGGACATGCCAATCGGTGTTTTGAAAGCTGTTCTGTATGCCCACAGTGCGTCATCCAACTTCCTTGACCAATCTTTCCTTGATCTTTGCACTGTTTTCTCCAGAATCATCTTAATCTCTCGGTTAGAGATTTCAGCTTGGCCATTACTTTGGGGATGGTATGGTAAAGCAGTTCGATGTCGAACACCATATCTTGAGAGGAGTGCTTCAAACTGCTTGTTACAGAAATGGCTCCCTTCATCGCTTACTATTGCTCGAGGAGTACCAAACCGAGTAAAAATGTTCTTTTGTAAGAAGCGGAGAACTGTCTTTCCATCATTCTGAGGTGTAGCTGAAGCTTCGACCCATTTAGACACATAATCAACAGCCAAAAGAATGTACTGATTGCTAAAGGATGAAGGAAAAGGACCCATAAAGTCTATTCCCCATACATCAAACAATTCAACTTCTAAAATTCCTGTTAAAGGCATCTCGTTTCTTCTTGAGATATTACCTGTTCGTTGACAACGATCACATGCCTTTACAAAAGTAGTAGCATCCTTGAATAGCGTTGGCCAAAAGAATCCACTTTGCAACACCTTTGCAGCTGTTCTATTTCCACTAAAATGTCCCCCACATGGTAAAGCATGACAGTGATTTAGGATAGAATACATCTCCTCTTCAGGAACACATCTCCTTATGATCTGATCGGCGCAGTGCTTGTAGAGGATTGGTTCTTCCCAATAGTAATGTTTCACCTCAGAAAATAATTTCTTCAATTGTTGATGCGAAAGCTCGGGTGGAGTTATTTTTGCAGCCAAGAAATTAACATAGTCAGCGTACCAAGGTACCATCAGGTTTTCCCTCACACTAAAGAGTTGTTCATCAGGAAATTGCTCATTTATTTGTACCTCCTTTGTATTTTGACTCTCTTGCAGCTCTAATCTTGACAAATGGTCTGCTACCAGGTTCTCGGTGCCCTTTTTATCTTTTATCTCTAAGTCGAACTCTTGAAGTAAAAGTACCCACCGAATCAGTCTTGGTTTTGCATCCTTCTTGGTCATAAGGTATTTGATTGCTGAATGATCTGTGTAAACAATTACCTTATTTCCAATTAGGTAGGGTCGAAATTTGTCACAAGCAAACACTATTGCCAGCATTTCTTTCTCTGTAGTGGCGTAGTTTAATTGAGCGTCATTCAGAGTTCTACTAGCATAGTAGATTGTGTGGAATACTCTGTCAACTCTTTGACCCAGAACCGCTCCAATGGCATAGTCACTAGCATCACACATCAACTCAAACGGCAGTTCCCAATTTGGTGAAGTTACTATCGGTGTTGTAATCAATTTCTCCTTTAAAATCTTGAAAGCTTTTAAACAATCTTCTCCGAACTCAAATGGAACCCCATTTACAAGTAAGCTCGATAAAGGTTTTGAGATTTTAGAGAAGTCCTTAATAAATCTGCGGTAGAAGCCAGCATGTCCCAGGAAACTCCTCACTCCTTTTACAGAAACTGGAGGTGGCAAATTTTCTATTGTTGAGACCTTTGCCTTATCCACCTCAATTCCTGCTTTTGAAATTTTGTGCCCAAGAACAATTCCTTCTGTTACCATAAAGTGACACTTCTCCCAGTTTAACACCAAGTTAGACTTCTCGCACCTTGTTAGTACTTTTTCCAGATTTTCCAAACAATGATCAAAGGAAGAACCAAACACTGAGAAATCATCCATAAAAATTTCAATACAAGATTCAATCAAATCTGAAAAGATAGCCATCATACACCTTTGAAAAGTGGCAGGGGCGTTGCACAAGCCGAAGGGCATTCTTCTGAAAGCAAAGGTACCATAAGGACATGTGAAAGTAGTCTTCTCCTGATCTTCAGGCACTATAGCTATCTGGTGGAACCCAGAATATCCATCAAGAAAACAGTAATACTCTTGCCCCGCTAATCTGTCTAGCATTTGATCGATGAAGGGCAAAGGGAAGTGATCTTTTCTTGTTGCTTTGTTGAGTTTCCTGTAATCGATGCAGATCCTCCAACCGGTGACTGTTCTTGTAGGAATCAACTCATTCTTTTCATTCTTGATCACCGTCATTCCACCTTTCTTCGGGACCACTTGCACCGGGCTAACCCACTTACTATCTGAAATAGGATAAGCAACTCCAGCATCCAACCACTTAACTACTTCTTTTCTGATTACTTCTTTCATGGGTGGATTGAGTCTTCTTTGAGCATCAATAGTTGGTTTGGCGTTGTCTTCCATGAGAATTCGATGCATCACTGTTGAAGGACTGATTCCTTTAACATCTCCTAGTGTCCAAGCGATTGCCTTGTTGTGAGCCCGAAGTACCCTCAAAAGTCTATCAGTTTCCACATCAGAGAGAGAAGCTGAAACAATAACTGGCAGCTTTTTATCTTGACCCAGAAACTCATACCTCAAGTGACTAGGAAGCACCTTCAATTCAAGTTCTGGGGGCTTTTCAGTAGATGGCTTCAGCTCTTTTGGAACCGCTCCCAATTCCTCAAAGTATCTTCTGTTCAAAGGCCCATAGGAGTCGAGCCACTTCACATACCCCATGACCTCTTGTCCTTCTTGCTCCGTCAATTCATCTTCAGTTAGACTTAGTTCAAGAGGATCATCTAGCAGCTTTTTCTCACTCACCATTCATCAATCAAATCAATAAAGAAGCAGTTATCACTTGCCTTTGGGTACGTCATAGCCTTTAGCACATTAAAGACCACTTCTTCTCCTTGGACTCTCAGCTTTAATTCACCTTTCTGAACATCGATTAAGGCTTGGCCAGTTGCCAAGAATGGTCTCCCAAGAATAATTGGGACATTGCTATCTTCTTCCATATCCAAGACGATGAAATCAGCTGGAAAGATGAACTTATCAACCTTAACTAACACATCCTCAATGACTCCTCTAGGATGGGCTAGTGATCGGTCCGCCAATTAGAGAGTTACTGTTGTTGGCTTTGCTTCACCCAACTGCAGTCTTTTAAACACCGATAGAGGCATCAAGTTAATGCTAGCTCCCAAGTCACAAAGTGCATTTATTCCCTCAATTTTTCCTATAGTACAAGGAATAGTGAAACTCCCTGGATCTCTGAGTTTAGGAGGGAGTTTCTTCTGTAGGATGGCACTGCACTCTTCAGTTAGAGCCACTGTCTCATAGTCCTCCATCTTTCTCTTCTTTGACAGGATTTCCTTCATAAACTTCACATAACTTGGCATCTGCTCTAAAGCTTCAGCAAAGGGAATGTTAATGTGAAGTCTTTTGAACACTTCCAGGAATTTGGTGAACTGCTTGTCTAGACTTGACTTTCTGAGCCTCTGAGGATAGGGTATTTTCACATGGTGATCTATATTAATTGGTGGAGACTGCTGTGGTTGTGGTTGACTATCAGTAGCCTTCGTTGGAGTGGGTGTTGGGGTCGACATCGGTTGCTCTTTATTCTCCTTTTCTCCATTCACTAGTTGTGGCAATTCAGGACCATCATAATTTTTACCGCTTCTCAGGGTAATTGCCTTGCAGTTTTCCTTGGGGTTTACTTCAGTTGTGCTAGGCAAATTCCCTTGAGGACGGGTTGCTACTTGAGTTGCTAGTTGGCCCATCTGTGTCCGTGTGTCTTTGATTGAAGATCTAGTTTCGGATCATGAATTGAAGCAAGAAATCTGTCCGCAAACTAGAATTTCCACCAGAGGTTTGTTGCTGATTAAACTGTTGATTCTGATTCTGGTTCTGATTTCGTTGCTGATAGAACCCACTGTTTCTTCGGTTGTTACCCTGGTTGAACCCATAATTGTTGTTGTTGTTCTGTGAATAGTTTCCAATGGCTTTAGCTTCATCCATTGGCAAATCATCCACATCAGCTTGGCATTCTGAAAAATGATGGCTTCCCCCACATAACTCACACACAACTTGGGCTTGTTTAGCTTGCCCTGCAATTATCTTTGTCAATGCCTCAACCTGTGCTGTCAACTTGGTGATTGCATCGACCTCTAACACACCAGCTACCTTCTTTGATTGACTCCTCTCAGTTGGCCACTGTTGATTGTTTAGAGCCATCTCCTCTAATAGATCATAAGCCTCATTAGCACTCTTCCTCATAAAGGCTCCTCCAGCTGCAGCATCTATTAAAGTTCTTGTATTTCCTACCAACCCATTGTAGAAGTTGTGGACCAGCATCCACTTCTCTATACCATGGTGAGGGCACTTTCTGATCAGATCTTTAAACCTCTCCCAAGCCTCATGGAGAGATTCATTATCTTGTTGGCAGAAGTTATTAATTTCTCCTCTCAGCTTTGCAGACTTGGCTGGAGGAAAGAACTTTGACAAGAATTTCGTTGCCAGATCATTCCGTGGCAATAGAGTTGGGTGGCAAGGAGTTTAGCCAACTCTTGGCTCGCTCTCTAAGAGAGAATGGGAACAGTCTCAGTCGAATAGCATCATCACTAACTCCATTAACTTTAAAGGTTTCACAGAGTTCCATGAAGTTAGAAAGATGCGATTAGGATCTTCGAAGGGAGGCCACCAAACCGAACCGAAGACCGCACCATCCGAAGTATGGCAGAGTTTGATCTCAAAGTTGTTTGCATCCATCGCCGTGGCCCGATACATGACCGCACTCCCGTCGAGTAGGGAGAATGTAATCTCTCAAGCCGCGCGGCCATTAGCTTGATCTTCTTGCGCCACCATTGTTACCGTTGTTGCCTCCATTGTTTGCGGCATTGGCGGCCATGATGTACGAAGTTTCGGCGATTCTTTGAAACTCCCTCTTGCCTCTTGTTCTTTCGGTTTCTCCTACAAGTTTTCTCGATTTCGGGATAACCGGTAATATCCTTGCTTGTCCTTGACGGCGCATACACTTATGATTCCTGAAATAGATCAAGAAAATATTGCAAGAAAAAGGTTAGAAAAATCAGCAAGAGAAAATATACCAAAGTAGAAGTTAGTATAATTTTGTGTAATATCAATCTTTAAACAATTCCCCGGCAACGGCGCCAAAAACTTGTTACGAAAATTCTGTTTATTACGCAAGTGTACGTATCAAGTAGTATCTCACGCAAGTGAGGTCGAACCACAGGGAATTGGATTAAGTACTACTAAATTATAATTATGATTCTATTTGGTAAAATAATGAGTTGCAATTTTAAAAGTAAATAACTCAGAAATTAAAGAGAAAATAAACGAAGATTAATCAAGATGAGAGATTAGGGAGGTGAATCCTGTTGATAAGTTACCTATGTTAATGCCTAATTGCTATCCTTATCTCAATGTGAAAGACAGATTATAAATTAACCTAACTCTTTTCAGATCTTTTAGGTTCTAAATAATATGTTCTCTAATTAACTTCTTAATTAGATCAACACAAAATCAGCATTAAGCAATAATCTATTAGTCACTAGGCTATGTAAATACTTTCGTTTTACATCAAAACCTAGACTATCCAAATTTTAGCATTCCTAATTCTCACTTTTCAGATTTCGAATTAGGATCATAGAGCATGTAAAAGGTGATCAAGCTTGCACATGAAATTAAACACAAATAAAGATAGTATTCACACATAAGATGAAGGAATGGCAATTATTTATTAACTAGGCATAAACTTAAACAACATTCATCATCCTCCCTTATTGGGAAATTTAGTTCATAATAACTCTAAAAACATCCATGATTAATTCAGAAATAAAAACTAACATAAAGAAGAATAAAAAGGGTAAAAGAAAGAAACTAGAAGGTGGTATCGCTCCGGGTCTTCAAGATAGCTTCCTCTCCACTTTGCCTCCACTATTAGGTCTGTTTTTGCTTAGATCTGACCTTCAATGTCGTATTCCTTATATAGGGATAAGTGGTGAGCCTCCAATTGAGTGAAAAATCAAAATTAGGTCAAATCTGCGATTTCCGTACATAGTCGCGACTAGCATTTAAGCTGGTCGCGACTAGCATTTAAGCTGGTCGCGACTACAAGCAAAACTCAAAAAACCGAGTTTCTGCCTAACTTACGAAGTCGCGACCAGGGTCGCGACCAGGAAAAAGGGTCGCGACCTGGCTCTCTGGAGGTCGCGACTACTGATGCTTCAGGAACCGAATTTTCCAATTTTTTCCAAGTTTGTCCCAGTTTTTCGCCATTTGACTGAATTCGAACTTTAACACCCCAGGAACCTGAAATAATGAAAATCAAGCGTAAAACTGCTCCAAAAAACACCAATAGACGAGATAACGCTAACTTTAAAGACCCGAAATATAGGTTAATTATAACCTAACAAACTTATAAAATAATATTACACAAGACTCGGGATCCCGATTATAAAATCATTTACAAAAAGTTTTAACTGTTTAACTGATATACAAAATAAAGGTCGTCTAACGACCAGTTACAAAAATCAGCCCTGCTGTCCCGATGATCGTACGCTCCAGGCCTAACCGCCCCGACATGTACAATCTTCACAAGCTCGCTCACGGCCCATCAGCTTTAGCCTTGCCTTTACCTACACATAAACGTAAACTGTGAGTCGACAGACTCAGTAAGAAAAGCATAATAATACTCATACATAATTCTAACTGCCGTGTCCAACACGATGCGAGTCCCGCCATCGCCGTGTCCAACACGATGCGAGCCACTACCGCCATGTCCAACATGGTACTGAGTTTTGAACGTTCACAGGGACGGTACTATTGACAAGTATCCTCCTGATCGGTCGAACCGGTCATACTCCGGCTGCTGGTCATACTCCAGCCTGTACCGACGGGATAGGTCAATAGCACGGAACCACCAACCAACTGTCAGCCTGATCGGTCGAACCGGTCATACTCCGGCTGCTGGTCATACTCCAGCCTGTACCGACGTGACAGGGTTGGATGGTTCGAAGCCAATATACATAACTAATGTAATCTAACAGGCTTCCTACATGCACGCTAAACATGTAATCTACATATGCATACTGTTATACTAATCTTACCTGGATTCCGAATTCAGGTGTGCCGGTCAACCTGACTGGAACTTTAGCTGAGCGGCGGATTACAGGCTCCTAAACCATAAAAATCACAACACTATAAGTGACACGCTAAATCACTTCCCGGGGACTAAAACTAGGAACTAAAAGTTTCCCTATCGATAAAAAGCATGGCAATACCCCTTAAAACATAAAAACGAGGAAAAACACGGGTTCTGAAAATTCCCCAACCGGCAGACCGGTTGCCCAACCGGAATTCCGGTTCTGGGAATTTTCGAAGCCCATCCGGAATTCCGGATGCACAACCGGAATTCCGGTTCCTCGCAGGCAGCAACATCAAATTTTCATAACTCAACCAATTCAACCCCAAATTGATTCAAACTTTCCAGACCTGTTCTAAACCTTCCCTAGAACATTTCTAAGGCCTCAAAACAACCCAGAATACACAGAAACAAAAATCACCATTGGAGCTCAAGCTTTGAGTTCTAAACTCAAACTTGAGCAAATCTAAACAACATGCATACCAAGCAGCTTAATTCTACTTAAACATGCTTAAAATAGCTTCTGAAATCAACTAAAAACATCCAGCAACCATACAGCAGCAAATCACACCATTTCTTTCAAAAATCATAACTTTTTCACATAAAAATCTAACCAACTAGAACAAGAAACTCAAGCATGCAATTCAACTTAATTAAACATAATTAATTCAACATTTTAGTCATAAAAACAACAACAATAACCAGCAGCAGCAACATCATCAAAAAGCATGCTTTACACTCGATATTTCATCATTTTTTTATAATTTTAAAGAAGAAATCAAGAGAAGCTAACCTAGCTTGAAGAATGCTTAGAATGGATGAGAATTTGCTTGAAAATCAAAGAAGAAAATCACCTTCATGCACCCTTATGCTTCAGCCGAAATAGAGAGAAGACTTGAGAGAGTTTTCTTTTTCAAAGTTTTCTAATTTTTGCTAAGTGTTGAAATGAGAAGAATAAATGAATAATGCCACATAAACCATTTTATTTCAGCCACTAATTATAATAAAATAACCATTTAAATTCAAATAATCAATTCACTAAAAGACAAAAAGTCATTGGGGCAAAAAGACCATTTTGCCCCTCCATACTAAAATCACATAAAAATCACTAAAGGGGTATTTTTGGGAAATTCTAAATTCCCGTCCATTCCCGACATTCCCAATGTCTAAAAACCCGTCCCAAACTAATAACATGCTAAGTTATGATTTCTACTGAGCCAAACGCCGAGTTCCAAAATACCGGGCACCGGAAATGCAAAATATAAAAACTACTGAATAACATAACCATGCATTTCTGAATTCCATAAATAACAGTATAATAAATTATTTAAATAGCTATAAATAATTTCATGATTAATCATAATTAACTGATAATTTCCAAATTAACTAAGCGGGCTTTACAATTATCCCCCCCTTAAAAGGATTTCGTCCCCGAAATCTAACCTGAATAACTCTGGATATTGAGCTCTCATATCATACTCTAGCTCCCAGGTGGCTTCCTCCACCTTGCTGTTTCTCCAGAGAATTTTGACCAATGCTATGGTCTTATTCCGAAGGACTTTACCCTTTCTATCCAGGATCTGCACTGGCTGTTCCTCATAAGTCATGTCTGGCTGTAGCTCAAGACTCTCATAACTGAGTATATGAGAGGGATCTGAAACGTATTTTCTCAACATCGAGACATGGAATACGTTGTGAACTGCTGATAAGGCTGGAGGCAATGCTAACCGATATGCCACTTGACCTATCTTTTCGAGAATCTCGAAAGGTCCTGTAAATCTAGGGCATAACTTGCCTCTTTTCCCGAAACGTTTAATCCCCTTCATCGGAGATACCCGTAAAAACACGTGTTCCCCTACTTGAAACTCAGCATCTCTGCGTTTCGGATCTGCGTAACTCTTCTGTCTGCTCTGTGAGGCAAGCATTCTAGCTTTTATCTTCTCTATCGCCTCATTGGTCCGCTGTACTGACTCTGGACCTAGGTATTTCCTCTCCCCTGTCTCATCCCAGTGGATAGGGGATCTACATTTCCTACCGTACAACAGTTCATAGGGAGCCATCCCTATCGTACTGATAACTCTAGAAATTAGAGTTATTTTTCACATTTTTTTTACTAAAAATTGGTTTAGTTCTTAAGTTTTTAATTAATTTATTCAGTTTTGAACTATTTTTGAATTTATTAGCTTTATTGTAATTTTATATGTTTTTGTGTGTTTTTATAATTAATTTGTGATAATATGTTATGTGGTAATTATTTTTTATTTTATTTTAGTTTCTAATTTTTTTATGTATTTTTAGGTGTAATTGGTGGTGAAAATTAGGATTAAATTGAAGAAAGTTTGAAGAAGTGGGGTCAAAAATACAAATTGTAAAAGAATATCAGATTTGACCAAGAAGAGACCCACTCTCGGTCAACTGCAAGCTCCAATCGAAGCCGTCCGTGTGAAGATCTAACGGCCCAGATGGGCGAGTGCACCTCACCTCCAGACAGGCGCAAGTGGTGCGCCAGACCGCCTGCCAGCCTTCTTTTCGCGTGGGACCCAGCCCGTCAGCGCCCAGCCTACCAGCGTTCGCCACGTCCCCAGCCTGCCAGCCCCACAACGAACCAGCTCGCGCCAAGTGTACCTGCAGAAGAAAAACAAAAAGGAAAAAAATGGTTGTTTAAATTTGTTACATCTCAGCCAAATACATTACCATACAAAAAGCCAAAATTCTCATTTTCTCCCACAACTTACACCTAAATATCAATTTTACTCTTCCCAATTTATTTCACCTAAATAAACATTCCTAATTTATTTTTACCCTATCTTTTCACTACTTCTCCATCCAAACAAACATTTATTTTTTCCAATACTCTTACACATACTCTATTTATCCATTCTCTTCCCAACACTAATTAAATTAATCATTTTATTTATTTTATTTTGATTAATTTAATCCTCAAATTTTGCCTATAAATATGGTGTTGGAAGACCATTTCAAAAAACACATCTCTTCATCCTCCTAAACACCTCTTAAACCCAAAACACTTCTCCATTCCACACTCTTCATTTTCACCATTTTCTTTCTACCATTTTTACACTTTGAAGAGCATGTCAAGTATGTTTATCTTTTGTAATTTTTATCTAGTTATGAGCTTCTAATCTTTTTTTTCAAGATTATTAAGATGATGATGAAGCAAAATGTAACTAGATAGTGTTTATGTTTATATGTTGATTTCCCATTTGTGCTATAAAGTTCATGGATTTTTCTATCAAAAATATGTCTTTTTCATCTTCAATATCATGTATTTTTGATTGTTAAAGCATATTTCTACTTAGTTCTTCATTATGCAAAAATATAATACTCTTTGATTAAATGTCTTTCATTAAATTGTTTACATCTAATTCTTAGAATATAAGTGTTATATTTTGCCTAAACATAGTTTCTTTGATTTTGTGTAGTTTCATTAAATTGTAACACATTTAATGCTTAGAAATTATACATTTTATAAGTGAAGAAAAATCCTACCTTTTTGAAAATAATTTGTACTTAAATGAAAAATATATTTTGGAAAATATGGTGAGATTTATTTCAACTATATCTAAAACTTGGGAATCAATATACTTATAAATATTATTGAACTTGCATTTTGTGGATTCTAATATCTTAATAATCTTATTTTACACATCTTATTTGAAAATCATTTTCATTCTCACTCATCTTCAATCTTAAGTATTTTAGTTACTTGTCTTTTATTTTATTGTGCAAAACTAAAATCCCATCAAATATTTGGAGCTAGGTTAGAATATTCTTATTTTGTTTGAAATAGTTTCTTTTGATGTTAGTCAACTCCCATGGATTCGACCTTGCACTTACATGAACACTATATTCCGAAACGATTCGTGCACTTGCGAGTATAAATATTAAAACACTCACTTTTGAGGACAACAAGTTTTTGGCGCCGTTGCCGGGGAGTTGCTAGAAAGAAATGATCTTTCTACAAGGTAAGTAATACTCTTCTACTAGTTATTTTTTTTATTTTCTCATTTTCGTCAAAAAAAAAAAGTTAAAAAAAAATATCGAAAAAAAAGTTGAAAAAAAAGGAAGTTATACATATATATTGTTATATATTATATATTATATACTATATATATACAAATTTATTGGTAGTTGATGGCATTTTGTGCCTCCTACCTATTTGTTAGTTGAGTGCATTTTGTGCCTCCTACATACTTGATAGTTGAGTGCATTTTTGCCTCCTATTATCCCTTCTCTAGTGATGGCATTAGTGCCTCCTAGCTTTTATTTTTGTTTATCATTTTAGTTGATGGCATCTTGTGCCTCCTAAAATCTTATTATTATTATTACTACTACTATTATTATTATAGTTAGTTGATGGCATTTTGTATCTCCTAACTTTAATATAACTATCTATCATTATTATTGTATTTATTTAGTTGTAATTTTATTTACTTTGCTTAAGAAAATACTTGAAAAAAAAAATTAAAAACAAAGCTTGTTCTTTCAACATAAGCAATTTTTGCTTAAAGGAAATTTGGCAAAGTTCCCATCCACACTTAATAATTAACCCCGGGGAGTTGTTATTAAGTCGTGAGTAAGTGGAATCAAATAGGCCTGGGAACAAGTCAAACAAAAAAAAAAATTGAAAAATTAAAAATTTACAAAAAAAAATCATAATCTCTTTGTGTTATAAGTATGCTCTGTGGTTGCGGTTTATAACAGATCTTCCACATCAGAAATTTGTCTTCTTGAGATTATTTTGTGTTACTTGGTGTTTCTTTGTGAAATTTGTGACATTGCATGCATCATTGGCAACGTGATTCTAAAAATCGTTTGGTAAAAAGAGTAGTAACTTTAGGTGAAATTGAAAGTGTTTTTGAAAAATTAAGCATAATGGAACAAGAACCTAATATTGCGCAAGAAAAAACACTACTTGAATATTTTTCACCTATTTCATCTAATGCTCCATCATGCATTGTTTTGCCTACTACTAATGCCACTCATTTTGAACTTAAACCATCAATCATTCAATTGTTGCCTTCTTTTTATGGTTTAGAAAGAGAAGACCCTTACATGCATGTAAAAGATTTCTTAGATATTTGCTCAACTTTTCGTTTTCAAAATTTTTCGGATGAATCAGTTAAGCTTAGGTTGTTTCCTTTTTCTTTAAAAGATAAAGCCAAAGCTTGGTTAAACTCACTTCCAACCGGAACCATAACCACTTGGGAACAACTTTTTAATAAATTTCTTGCCAAATTTTTCCCCATGTCCAAAACTGATAATTTAAGAAGAGAAATCTCTGAATTTTATCAAAAAGATAATGAAGAATTTTATGAATGTTGGGAAAGATTTAAAGATTTATTATTAAAATGTCCCCACCATGGTTTTGAAAAATGGAGACTTGTAAAATATTTTTATGATGGTTTAACCCCTTCAAACCGACAAATGATTCAATCTATGCATACCGGAAAATTTTTGAAATTACAAGGGCAAGAGGCTTGGGAAGCTCTTGAAGAATTGTCTGTTAATTCACAACAATAGAATTATTCTGAGCCTAGGTCTAGAGCAAATAATTCACCTAAAAGAGGAGGAAAATATGAAATTAAAGAAGAAACTGATTTGAGAACATCTTTTGAAAAATTAGCAAGAAAAGTAGAAGCCTTAGTCATAAGTCAAACTATGAATTCTCATGTTCAACCTAAAAAAGAGGTTTGTGCTAGTACTTGTCATAATGATCAATCATGTCCTTCTTTTCTTGAAACATTTTCTGAAGAGGCTAATGCATTACATTCATATGGTAAACCAAATGATAGCCCATTTTCAAACACATACAATCCTAATTGGAGAAACCATCCCAATTTTTCATGGAGACAAAACCAACCACAAATGAACCAAGGAAACCAATTCAACATGCCAAATCCGAATCATGCCCAACCAAGTCAACCTTACCCTCCACAAAAAAAGCCTTCCTTAGAAGACACTTTACAACAATTCATGCAATCCACCCAACAAATCATGCAAAATCAGTCTCAATCTATTGCCAAACTTGAGACACAATTGGGTCAACTTGCCAATGCCGTAACTGAGAGAGAAAAAGGAAGATTTCCTAGCCAACCCCTCCCAAATCCTAAAGGCCAATATGAAGTAGGAGTTCCTAGTCATAAAGAAGAAGCCAAGTCTATTTCAACTCTTAGGTCCGGAAAACAAATTGTCAAACCCGATTACATACCTCGAGTTGAAAAAGACCAAAGCCAACCTCAAAGTTCCAACACAAATGACTTGTCAAAAGATAATGATCAAATTCTTCCTTCCATTCCAAAAGCTCCTTTTCCACAAAGATTACTTCCACTCAAAAAAGGCAACCAATATAGTGACATCTTAGAAGTGTTTAAACAAGTAAGTATCAACATCCCATTCTTAGATGCCATTAAACAAATTCCTGCGTACTCCAAATTCTTGAAAGACCTTTGCACTATTAAAAGAAACACTAATGTTCCAAAAAAGGCGTTTTTAACTGAACAAGTTAGCTCCATAATTCAATATAAAAGCCTTGTGAAATATAAAGATCCTGGTTGTCCAACAATTTCATGCATCATTGGTGATCATTTTATTAACAAAGCTTTACTTGATTTAGGAGCTAGTGTGAATTTATTGCCTTATTCTGTTTATAAGCAACTTGGTCTAGGAGAATTAAAACCAACTTCTATAACACTTCAATTAGCTGATCGTTCTGTGAAAATTCCTAGAGGTATTATAGAAGATGTTTTAATTAAAGTGGATAAGTTCTATTTTCCTGTTGATTTCATTGTTCTTGATACTCAACCTGTTGAAAATGCTCATGCTCAAATACCCATCATTTTAGGTAGACCATTTTTAGCTACATCTAATGCAATTATCAACTGTCGTAATGGTGTATTGAAATTATCTTTTGGAAACATGACTGTTGAATTGAATGTTTTTAATGTTGCTAAATCTGTTGAGTGTGAGGAAATACATGAAGTAAACATGATTAACACGGAAAATATGTTTGAAATGGACATGAATGAATCTTTTGAAACTTATGCAAAAATGTTTGGAATGTGCTTAAATGTTGATGATTTTATTCATGATGTCAATTCTTTGCTTGAGTCTACCCCACTAATGGATACTGAAAAATGGAAAGCCAAAATTGAACCATGTATTCCATTAGAGCATGTTGAGTCAACTCCTGAACCACCAAAGTTAGATCTCAAACCTTTGCCCGACACTTTGAAATATGCATTTCTAGGAGAGTCTAACACCTATCCTGTTATCATTGCATCTGATTTAGATGAAAAACAAGAAACAAAATTGTTAGATATCCTTAGAAAACATAAAAAGGCCATAGGTTGGACCATGGGAGACATTAAGGGAATTAGCCCAGCTATGTGCATGCATAGAATTCATTTAGAAGAAAATGCTAAGCCCTCCCGAGAAAGTCAAAGAAGATTAAATCCAAACATGAAAGAGGTAGTAAGAGATGATGTAATTAAAATGTTAGATGTAGGGATCATTTACCCTATTTCTGACAGTCCATGGGTTAGTCCTGTTCAAGTTGTTCCAAAAAAGTGTGGGATCCTTTGTTGTTAAAAATGAACAAAATGAGTTAATCCCTACTAGAGTCCAAACTGGGTGGAGAGTGTGTATAGACTATAGAAAGTTGAATAGTGTCACTAGGAAAGATCACTTCCCATTACCCTTCATTGACCAAATGCTTGAACGATTAGCTGGCCATGCTTATTATTGCTTTCTTGATGGGTACTCGGGATATAACCAAATCCCCATTGCCCCCGAAGATCAAGAAAAGACTACCTTTACTTGCCCTTTTGGAACCTTTGCATATCGTCGCATGCCTTTTGGTCTTTGTAATGCTCCTGCAACATTTCAAAGATGTATGATTGCAATATTTTCTGATATGGTTGAAAGAAATCTTGAAGTGTTTATGGATGATTTTTCTGTGTTCGGAAATTCTTTTGATGATTGTTTGCACCATCTTTCTCTTGTTCTAATTCGTTGCAAAGAAATGAATTTAGTTCTTAATTGGGAAAAATGTCATTTCATGGTTAAAAAGGGAATTGTCTTAGGTCATGTGATTTCATCTCAAGGAATAGAAGTTGATAAAGCAAAAGTAGATCTTATTTCAAAACTTCATCCACCTAAGACAGTAAAAGAAATTAGATCATTCTTAGGCCATGCCGGTTTTTATAGAAGATTCATAAAAGACTTTAGCAAAATTTCACGCCCTTTATGTCATTTACTTGGAAAAGAAAATGCTTTTGTCTTTGATAATGATTGCCATGTTGCCTTTGAAAAATTGAAATCCCTTTTGACTAGTGCACCCATTATTCGCCCTCCTGATTGGAATGTTCCTTTTGAAATAATGTGTGATGCTTCTGATTATGCAATTGGTGCTGTTTTAGGACAAAGAATTAACAAGTTACCTCATGTAATATACTATGCTAGCAAAACTTTAAATGAAGCTCAATTGAATTACACTACAACTGAAAAAGAATTGCTTGCTGTTGTGTTTGCATTAGAGAAGTTTAGGTCTTATTTGTTAGGATCTAAAATAATTGTCTATTCTGATCATGCTGCATTGAAATATCTCTTGTCGAAAAAAGATGCTAAATCTCGTTTAATTCGTTGGATCTTGCTTTTACAAGAATTTGATTTAGAGATACGTGATAAAAAAGGTTCTGAAAATGTTGTAGCTGATCATTTGTCTAGAATTGTTGTTGAAACTAATCATGATTCCACCACTATCATTGAAACTTTTCCTGATGAACAACTCATGCATGTATCTTCTTTTCCTTGGTATGCTGATATTGTCAATTATTTGGTCACTGGTGAAATTCCTTCTCATTGGTCTAAACAAGATAAATCTAAATTTTATGCTGAAGTGAAAAATTTCATGTGGGATGATCCTTATTTGTTTAAATATTGCCCTGATCAAATAATAAGAAGATGCATTCCAAACTGTGATCAACCTAAAATCATATCTTTTTGTCATGATCATGCATGTGGTGGACATTTTAGTGGTAAGAAAACTGCTTTGAAAATTTTACAATGTGGATTTTATTGGCCTACTATTTTTCATGACACTTATATGCATTGTAAATCTTGTGAGTGTTGCCAAAAATTAGGAAGTGTAACTAGGAGAAACATGATGCCTTTGAATCCTATTCTTATTGTTGAAATATTTGATGTTTGGGGCATTGATTTTATGGGTCCATTTCCTAATTCTTTTGGTAATTTATACATTCTTGTTGGTGTTGATTATGTGTCTAAATGGGTAGAAGCTATTGCATGTCACACTAATGACCACAAAGTTGTGCTTAATTTTTTGAAAGAAAATATTTTCTCACGATTTGGTTCACCTCGTGCCATCATTAGTGATAATGGTACACACTTTTGTAATAGGCCTTTTGAACATTTAATGAAACAATATGGCATTACACATAAAGTCACTACACCTTATCACCCACAAACTAGTGGTCAAGTTGAAATATCAAATAGGGAGATTAAGCACATCTTAGAGAAAACTGTCAACCCCACTAGGAAAGATTGGTCCCTAAGACTCATTGATGCATTATGGGCATATCGTACTGCATATAAAACGCCCATTGGAATGTCTCCCTATAGACTTGTTTATGGGAAGGCATGCCACTTACCCGTTGAGTTAGAACATAGAGCCTATTGGGCTATCAAGCAACTTAATTTTTCCTTAGACAAAGCGGGTGAGAAAAGAAAGCTTCAATTGAATGAGTTAGAAGAGCTTAGGCATGATGCATATGACTATTCGAAAAAGTATAAGGACCGAATGAAATTTTACCATGACAAAAATATTTTGAGAAAAGATTTTTCTCCCGGTCAAAAAGTCCTTTTATACAATTCTCGTTTGCATCTCTTTCCGGGAAAGTTACGCTCTAGGTGGGTAGGTCCATACATTATTCGCACTATTTTTCCACATGGAGCCATTGAAATTGAAAATCCTAATAATGGTAATGTATTCAAAGTTAATGGACAAAAATTGAAACCATTTTTAGAATTGAAAAATGTGGAAGTGGATGAAATCCTCCTTGAGGATCCAATTTACCATGATCATTGATTGCTCTTATCAATTATTGGTAAATGTGTGTTTAATTTATGTTTTAGATTAACTTTTTCTTTTGATTTTGTTTCCCTTTTGTTGCACTCTTGACATGCTCCAAGATGAGGTATGACCATTCTAAACTCTCAACTCTTTCACTTTCAATTTATATTTGTATTTTGATACATTGAGGACAATGCATAAATTAAGTTTGGGGTGGTGAGTTCCTATGGTTATTTCTTTCATGTGCTTAAAAATGGTAGAGTATGATTTTTCACTTTCAAAAATTGTTGTTTGGATGCTAAAGTAGTTATATTATATAATTTAAAAACAAAAAAAAAATGTTTATTATAATTTTTGTAGTAAAAAAAAAAACCAAAAAAATATATTTATTTTCTATATATATATTTATGCCTTAAAAAAAAATTGTTGTTTGGATGCTAAAGTAGTTATATTATATAATTTTTTTAAAAAAAAAGAAACAAAAAAAAAAATGTTTATTATAATTTTTGTAGTAAAAAAAAAAAAACCAAAAAAATATATTTATTTTCTATATATATATATTTATGCCTTAAAAAAAAAAACAAAAAGAAAAAAAAAACCCTTTGGTGATATCCCCTTTTTCCTATGATAATACCCTTGATTGAGTTTGATTTTAGTTTATACAAATATGAATCTCTTTTAAGCTTTATTTTTAATTCTTGGGTCAATTTTGCTAAAAAAATCAAATTTTGAAAAAAAAAATATTTATCTTATTATGTGAAATAAATATTTTGTTACAATAATTTTTCCAAAATTCACATAATAATTTGATGAATAGATTTTAGATTTATAACTTAAATTATATTTTTAAAGCAAGATTGACTATTGAATTAATTACATGAGTTTAATTTTTATTCATATTTTATATAAGCTATTTTCAATGTGCAATTTTTGAGGACATTTTTGATATCACCAAAATAAAAAAAAATGTGTGTTGTTAATTTTTCTTTTGCTTGAGGACTAGCAAAATTTTAAGTTTGGGGTTGTGATAACTCTAGAAATTAGAGTTATTTTTCACATTTTTTTTACTAAAAATTGGTTTAGTTCTTAAGTTTTTAATTAATTTATTCAGTTTTGAACTATTTTTGAATTTATTAGCTTTATTGTAATTTTATATGTTTTTGTGTGTTTTTATAATTAATTTGTGATAATATGTTATGTGGTAATTATTTTTTATTTTATTTTAGTTTCTAATTTTTTTATGTATTTTTAGGTGTAATTGGTGGTGAAAATTAGGATTAAATTGAAGAAAGTTTGAAGAAGTGGGGTCAAAAATACAAATTGTAAAAGAATATCAGATTTGACCAAGAAGAGACCCACTCTCGGTCAACTGCAAGCTCCAATCGAAGCCGTCCGTGTGAAGATCTAACGGCCCAGATGGGCGAGTGCACCTCACCTCCAGACAGGCGCAAGTGGTGCGCCAGACCGCCTGCCAGCCTTCTTTTCGCGTGGGACCCAGCCCGTCAGCGCCCAGCCTACCAGCGTTCGCCACGTCCCCAGCCTGCCAGCCCCACAACGAACCAGCTCGCGCCAAGTGTACCTGCAGAAGAAAAACAAAAAGGAAAAAAATGGTTGTTTAAATTTGTTACATCTCAGCCAAATACATTACCATACAAAAAGCCAAAATTCTCATTTTCTCCCACAACTTACACCTAAATATCAATTTTACTCTTCCCAATTTATTTCACCTAAATAAACATTCCTAATTTATTTTTACCCTATCTTTTCACTACTTCTCCATCCAAACAAACATTTATTTTTTCCAATACTCTTACACATACTCTATTTATCCATTCTCTTCCCAACACTAATTAAATTAATCATTTTATTTATTTTATTTTGATTAATTTAATCCTCAAATTTTGCCTATAAATATGGTGTTGGAAGACCATTTCAAAAAACACATCTCTTCATCCTCCTAAACACCTCTTAAACCCAAAACACTTCTCCATTCCACACTCTTCATTTTCACCATTTTCTTTCTACCATTTTTACACTTTGAAGAGCATGTCAAGTATGTTTATCTTTTGTAATTTTTATCTAGTTATGAGCTTCTAATCTTTTTTTTCAAGATTATTAAGATGATGATGAAGCAAAATGTAACTAGATAGTGTTTATGTTTATATGTTGATTTCCCATTTGTGCTATAAAGTTCATGGATTTTTCTATCAAAAATATGTCTTTTTCATCTTCAATATCATGTATTTTTGATTGTTAAAGCATATTTCTACTTAGTTCTTCATTATGCAAAAATATAATACTCTTTGATTAAATGTCTTTCATTAAATTGTTTACATCTAATTCTTAGAATATAAGTGTTATATTTTGCCTAAACATAGTTTCTTTGATTTTGTGTAGTTTCATTAAATTGTAACACATTTAATGCTTAGAAATTATACATTTTATAAGTGAAGAAAAATCCTACCTTTTTGAAAATAATTTGTACTTAAATGAAAAATATATTTTGGAAAATATGGTGAGATTTATTTCAACTATATCTAAAACTTGGGAATCAATATACTTATAAATATTATTGAACTTGCATTTTGTGGATTCTAATATCTTAATAATCTTATTTTACACATCTTATTTGAAAATCATTTTCATTCTCACTCATCTTCAATCTTAAGTATTTTAGTTACTTGTCTTTTATTTTATTGTGCAAAACTAAAATCCCATCAAATATTTGGAGCTAGGTTAGAATATTCTTATTTTGTTTGAAATAGTTTCTTTTGATGTTAGTCAACTCCCATGGGTTCGACCTTGCACTTACATGAACACTATATTCCGAAACGATTCGTGCACTTGCGAGTATAAATATTAAAACACTCACTTTTGAGGACAACACGTACTCTGATAACTGTTGTTGTAAGAAAATTCTATCAACGGTAGATATTTATTCCATGAGCCTTAAAAGTCCATAACACAGGCTCTCAACATGTCCTCCAATATCTGAATTGTCCTTTCGGACTGACCATCTGTCTGAGGATGGAATGCTGTACTGAATTTCAGCTTGGTACCCATTGCCCGTTGCAAACTTTGCCAAAATTTGGAGGTGAACTTCGGATCCCTGTCCGAAACTATCGACTTCGGTACCCCGTGAAGTCTCACTATCTCTCTGACATATAACTCTGCCAACTGATCCACTGTAAATGTTGTTCTAACAGGCAGAAAATGAGCAGATCTCGTAAATCGATCCACCACTACCCAGATGGAATCAAATAAACCCGTGGTCCTAGGTAACCCGACCACAAAATCCATCGTAATATCCTCCCATTTCCATTCTGGTAGGGTTAGAGGTTGCAACAACCCCCGTCGGTCTCGATGTTCAAATTAATCTGGCCGACAAGTGAGGCATCTCGATACGAATTCTACCAAATTCTTCTTCATACCGTTCCACCAGAAGTACGGTTTCAAATCTTGGTACATCTTGGTGGTGCCGGGATGCAGAGAATACGGGGTAGAATGAGCCTCCTCAAAGATCTCATTCCTAAGTTCCACACTGTTCGGAACACAAACCCTGGCTTTATACAAAAGCATCCCACTATCTGACACTGAAAAGTCCTTGGCTTGACCAGCCAACACCTCATTTCGGATCTTCACTAACTCCGGATCTGTCATCTGAGCGACTTTTATTCTTTCCAACAGATCAGATTGCAGCGTTAAGTTGTGAAGCTGACCTATCACAAACTCAATGCTGGATCTAACCATATCCTCTGCTAGCTGAGGTGAGATCTGAACCATACTAGCTACTTGCCCGGGACCCTTTCTGCTCAGAGCATCGGCCACTACATTGGCTTTTCCGGGATGATAGAGGATCTCACAATCGTAATCCTTCACTAATTCCAACCAACGCCTTTGTCTCATATTCAAATCCTTCTGAGTAAAGAAATACTTGAGACTTTTATGGTCGGTATAGATCTCACACTTCTCCCCGTAAAGGTAATGCCGCCAAATCTTCAATGCAAAAACCACTGCGGCTAATTCTAGATCATGAGTCGGGTATCGCTGTTCATAATCCTTTAACTGACGGGAGGCATAAGCGATGACCCGATCGGCTTGCATCAACACACACCCCAAACCCTGTTTGGATGCGTCACAATATACTACGAACTTCTCCTTGTCCGAAGGCAAAGCTAGCACTGGAGCAGTAATCAACCTCTGCTTCAGCTCCTAAAAACTAGCTTCACATTTATCTGACCAGATAAACCGCTGATTCTTCTTTGTAAGCTCGGTTAGGGGCATTGAAATTTTAGAGAACCCTTCGACGAACCTACGGTAGTACCCAGCTAAACCCAAGAAGCTTCTGATCTCTGTCACTGTCTTCGGTCTTGGCCAATCCCTGACGGATTCAATCTTCCCGGGATCCACCTTGATCCCATCTTTGCTCACAATGTGCCCTAGGAAGGACACCTGAGATAGCCAGAACTCACATTTCTTGAACTTGGCATAAAGCTTATGTTCTCGAAGCCGTTGCAGTACCATCTGAATATGTAACTCATGCTCCTCTTCTGATTGAGAGTACACGAGGATGTCGTCGATAAACACAATCACACAGATATCGAGGAAATCCTTGAATAGTCTATTCATCAGGTCCATGAATGCCGCAGGAGCATTGGTTAGTCCGAATGACATAACCAGAAACTCGTAATGTCCATACCTAGTGCGGAAAGCCGTCTTTGGAATGTCCTCCTCTCGGATTCTCAACTGATGATAACCCGAACGGAGATCAATCTTAGAAAAGACTGTCTTCCCCTGAAGATGATCGAACAAGTCATCGATCCTAGGTAATGGATATTTATTCTTCACCGTCAGCTTGTTCAACTCCCTGTTGTCGATGCACATCCTCATAGATCCATCCTTCTTCTTGACGAATAAAATCGGGGCTCCCCAGGGTGACACACTGGGCCGAATGAACCCTATGTCAAGCAACCCTTGAAGCTGAATCTTTAATTCCTTAAGTTCAGCTGGAGCCATTCTGTACGGGGCTTTGGAAACCGGTTCCACCCCTGGTGCCAAGTCAATCACGAAATCAATCTCCCGCTGAGGTGGTAACCCTGGAAGTTCTTCGGGAAAAACATCCAAAAATTCCCGAACCACTCTGATGTCTTCTGGCCGAATGGTATCTGGCTGAGTGGTGTCCACCACCACGGCCAGAAACCCTAAGCAACCGCCGTGCAACAATTCTCTCGCTGACATAGCCGAGATCACCGGGATCCGAGATCCCTGAACTGAACCAACAAATACAAACGGTTCTTCACTTTCCGGTTGGAAGATCACCATCTTCCTTTTACAATAAATGCTCGCCGAATATTTAGATAGGAAATCCATTCCTAAAATAATATCGAATTCGACTAAACTCATCTCTATCAGATCAGCACTTAACTCTCTACCATCTATCCTGATCGGCATAGACCTAATCCACCTATTGGAGATAACCAATTCTCCGCCAGGTAACAGGGTTCCAAACCCTGATTCATATCTATCATACGGTCTACCCAATTTACCAAAGACTCTGGCCGCCACATAAGAATGTGTAGCCCCAGAATCAAATAGTACAGAATATAGCGAGTTGTTAATAAAAAGCTAACCTGTGACAACTGATGGGCTGGCATCTGCATCAGCCTGCGTGATAGCGAACACCCTGGCTGGAGTGGGTATCGCTGGAGCTCGTGGTGCCTCTGGTCGGAGCTGGGGACAGTCCCTCTTGAAGTGTCCGGGCATGCCACAATGAAAGCATCCCTGACCTTTGCACTCGCCCCGATGGTGCCTCTTGCAGCTAGGGCACTCGGGATAGGAGAAGCGGGTCTCAGTACCACCAGGACGACTCCCTCTATTCTGGTTCCCCCGGAACCTCTTGTTCTGACTCGAGCCACCGGAAGCAGTGGGTGCTCTCTTCCTCTGATCAATGGCCGAACCACTACTCCCCCTGCTATAGCCTGATGCAGGAGGGGTAGGAGCCCCGCCACTCACCGGAGTACTGGCTGATTCTGACATACACCCAACTGCGCCCTCAACTCGCAGTGCCTTCTCCACCATCTGAGCATAGGTGGTGCTGTCGTCGGTGGTGATCATCAAATCATGCCTGATCCTGGCATTCAACCCGTCCAGATACTTCTCCTTCTTGCTGAAGTCGGTCGGCACAATTCCCGAGGCTAACCTCGCCAACCGATCAAACTGAGTAGTATACTCAGTGACGCTCATGTTCTCACGCTGGGTCAGGTGAGGGAACTCTTTTCTCTTGGCGCTTCTGACCGCCTCGTTGTAGTATTTCGCGTTGAAGAGTTCCTGGAACCTTTCCCAGGTCATGGTGGTGACGTCATGGATCTGAGACACCATGTCCCACCAGACCAGCGCGTCCTCCTGGAACTGGAATGTGGCGCATACCACTCTGTCGTTACCGGTGACACCCATGAAGTTCAGTATCTTGGTGATCACCGTTAGCCACTGCTCGGCTTTCATCACGACCGGACCTCCCAGGAAAACCGGAGGTGCTTTCTTCCGGAACCGCTCATACAGAGGTTCCAATCTATGGGCCGCCACCACTATCTCGGCCTAAGCAGCAGGGGCAGGTGCCACTGGAACTACGGGCACTGGAACTGCAGGAGCACCCTGCTGTCTCAACCTCTGAATCTCGAGGTCTTGTTCTTCTATCCGGGCTTGCATCTCCGCAACCGTAACTCCCGTCCGGGCTCCACGATCGGCCGGGGAGCACAGGCGGCTTGTGGTGGGTTCTCATCACCCCGACCACGAGCCCTACCTCGGGGACCTCTACCTCGGCCCCTAACAAGTGGGGGAAACTGAGCTCCCTGTCCTTGGTTTGACCCTACGGAGTTGCCCTGACTCCTGGTAGTCCGCCTGGCGTCCATCTGATTAGAACCGCCTGCGAAACCAAGAGTTGGCATATCAGGTCGTATTCAAGGAGAGCTTACTAATGCCGCTTAATTTGGAAATTAAAAACAAAACATGCGCCTATTCTACTATCAGGCTATTAACATGCTTCCTAACAGGCTTTTCTTTTTTTTTCATAACTGAATAAAAATAAACTACTAAAGCAATAAAGGCTTACTGAACCGTGAAACGAGCTAACTGCTGATGATGATTGTACATGTCGTGACGATCTTCGGAAGACAACCTGGCGGCTCTGATACCAAATTGTAACACCCTAACTAACATAGGCGTATTACGTGATTTTTAAACATACTGTGCAGCTCATTGCTAATCAACGAGGTTTATGGAAAAACGTGATTAATTAAAATTTTGCTTTTTAATTAAACTTATAAAATAATATTACACAAGACTCGGGATCCCGATTATAAAATCATTTACAAAAAGTTTTAACTGTTTAACTGATATACAAAATAAAGGTCGTCTAACGACCAGTTACAAAAATCAGCCATGCTGTCCCGATGATCGTACGCTCCAGGCCTAACCGCCCCGACATGTACAATCTTCACAAGCTCGCTCATGGCCCATCAGCTTTAGCCTTGCCTTTACCTACACATAAACGTAAACTGTGACTCGACAGACTCAGTAAGAAAAGCATAATAATGCTCATACATAATTCTAACTGCCGTGTCCAACACGATACTGAGTCCCGCTACTGCCGTGTCCAACACGGTACTGAGCCACTACTGCCATGTCCAACATGGTACTGAGTTTTGAACGTTCACAGGGACGGTACTATTGACAAGTATCCTCCTGATCGGTCGAACCGGTCATACTCCGGCTGCTGGTCATACTCCAGCCTGTACCGACGGGATAGGTCAATAGCACGGAACCACCAACCAAATGTCAGCCTGATCGGTCGAACCGGTCATACTCCGACTGCTGGTCATACTCCAGCCTGTACCGACGTGATAGGGTTGGATGGTTCGAAGCCAATATACATAACTAATGTAATCTAACAGGCTTCCTACATGCACGCTAAACATGTAATCTACATATGCATACTGTTATACTAATCTTACCTGGATTCCGAATTCAGGTGTGCCGGTCAACCTGACTGGAACTTTAGCTGAGCGGCGGATTACAGGCTCCTAAACCATAAAAATCACAACACTATAAGTGACACGCTAAATCACTTCCCGGGGACTAAAACTAGGAACTAAAAGTTTCCCTATCGATAAAAAGCATGGCAATACCCCTTAAAACATAAAAACGAGGAAAAACACGGGTTCTGAAAATTCCCAACCCGGACCGGTTGCCCAACCGGAATTCCGGTTCTGGGAATTTTCGAAGCCCATCCGGAATTCCGGATGCACAACCGGAATTCCGGTTCCTCGCAGGCAGCAACATCAAATTTTCATAACTCAACCAATTCAACCCCAAATTGATTCAAACTTTCCAGACCTGTTCTAAACCTTCCCTAGAACATTTCTAAGGCCTCAAAACAACCCAGAATACACAGAAACAAAAATCACCATTGGAGCTCAAGCTTTGAGTTCTAAACTCAAACTTGAGCAAATCTAAACAACATGCATACCAAGCAGCTTAATTCTACTTAAACATGCTTAAAATAGCTTCTGAAATCAACTAAAAACATCCAGCAACCATACAGCAGCAAATCACACCATTTCTTTCAAAAATCATAACTTTTTCACATAAAAATCTAACCAACTAGAACAAGAAACTCAAGCATGCAATTCAACTTAATTAAACATAATTAATTCAACATTTTAGTCATAAAAACAACAACAATAACCAGCAGCAGCAACATCATCAAAAAGCATGCTTTACACTCGATATTTCATCATTTTTTTATAATTTTAAAGAAGAAATCAAGAGAAGCTAACCTAGCTTGAAGAATGCTTAGAATGGATGAGAATTTGCTTGAAAATCAAAGAAGAAAATCACCTTCATGCACCCTTATGCTTCAGCCGAAATAGAGAGAAGACTTGAGAGAGTTTTCTTTTTCAAAGTTTTCTAATTTTTGCTAAGTGTTGAAATGAGAAGAATAAATGAATAATGCCACATAAACCATATTATTTCAGCCACTAATTATAATGAAATAACCATTTAAATTCAAATAATCAATTCACTAAAAGACAAAAAGTCATTGGGGCAAAAAGACCATTTTGCCCCTCCATACTAAAATCACATAAAAATCACTAAAGGGGTATTTTTGGGAAATTCTAAATTCCCGGCCATTCCCGACATTCCCAATGTCTAAAAACCCGTCCCAAACTAATAACATGCTAAGTTATGATTTCTACTGAGCCAAACGCCGAGTTCCAAAATACCGGGCACCGGAAATGCAAAATATAAAAACTACTGAATAACATAACCATGCATTTCTGAATTCCATAAATAACAGTATAATAAATTATTTAATAGCTATAAATAATTTCATGATTAATCATAATTAACTTATAATTTCCAAATTAACTAAGCGGGCTTTACATCATCTGATACAATGTCTCAAGTCCCTTGAGAAGATGCTACAGTTCAGATAGATCCTAGTGATCAAAACCAGGTAACTCGGGTTAATTCTCCTTCTGCTATTTCATCTGGTTTCTTTGATGAGTTACCTGCAGATGCACACAGTCCAGGTGGTTCTACTGATAATTTGAGTGATATTGTTTACTCGAGACACTCACCTGGTAATGTCAATGTTGGTTCCCTCGATCCTTCTCAAGAAATCGTGCCTACAGCTCCTTCTCACCCGATGATTACTAGAGCTAAGGCAGGGATTTTTAAGCCTAAGGTCTACATGGGACACTTTCAGTGGAACTGTGATTATGAAGAACCTACCACTGTTGAAGAAGCTCTTAGACACAAAGGTTGGAATAAGGCTATGTCAACTGAGATGATTGCACTCAAGAGAAATGGAACTTGGATATTGGTTCCAAAGTGTGAGGGAATGAATATTATTGGTAATAAGTGGGTGTATAAAGTGAAATTGAATGCTGATAGTACGTTTCAAAGGTACAAGGCGAGATTAGTCGCAAAAGGCTTCAATCAAAGGCCCGGTATTGACTTTGGCGAGACCTACAGCCTTGTTGTGAAGGCATCGACATTAAGAATCATTCTTACCATTGCTGTTACTAAAAACTGGGACATTAGACACCTTGATGTGAATAACGCGTTTCTTAATGGCGAGCTACAAGAAGACGTGTACATGGAACAGCCCCAAGGTTTTGTTGATGCCTCTAAACCGAACCATGTATGCAAGCTTGTTAAGTCCCTCTATGGACTAAAACAAGCACCGAGGGCGCGGTATGACAGGCTGAAAAGCACACTCATCAGCTGGAAGTTCAGAAATTCTAGAGCCGACTCCTCTCTATTCTTCTACAAAGTTCCAGGTGTGATTATTATGGTGCTAATTTATGTTGACGATATTATAGTGACTGGGAATGACATTGCCAAACTTAACCAATTCATCGACAAACTTCATGCTATGTTTGCCTTGAAAGATCTAGGGGCCTTACATTACTTCCTTGGAATCGAAGTCCATAGAGATGAAACAGGTCTCTATCTTAATCAAGGAAAATATGTCAAGGAATTATTAACCAGAACTGAAATGCAACATCTGAAGCCATGTTCGACTCCAATGACCGTAGGCAAACCACTGTCAAAGTCAGATGGGGAGACTCTTTTGAATCCTACTGAGTATAGAAGTCTCATTGGTGGCCTTCAATATCTCACTCATACCAGACCGATCTTTCATTTGCAGTAAACAAACTGAGTCAGTTTCTACAGACTCCTACTTCTTCACATTGGTCTGCTGCAAAAAGAGTTTTAAGGTATCTCAAAGGCACCATGTACCACGGTTTGCACATCAAAGTATCTGATAGACTTGCTATTACGGGCTACTCAGATGCTGACTGGGCATGTTGTCCCGATGATCGAAGAAGCGTAGCTGGTTACTGTGTATATCTTGGAGACACACTAGTCTCTTGGTCATCCAAGAAACAAGCCGTAGTGTCAAGGTCTAGTACGGAGTCCGAATATCGTGCCCTTGCACAAGTATCTGCCGAGATTGCTTGGATTCAAGCACTGCTTACAGAATTCGAGTTTCCTCTTCATTACACACCTGTTACATGGTGCGATTATATGGGTGCAAGTGCCTTAGCTGCAAATCCTGTCTACCACGCACGCACAAAGCATATAGAGTTGGATGTCCATTTTGTTCGAGATAAAGTTCTAAACAAGTCTCTTGAAGTTCGGTATGTACCATCCAGTGATCAAATTGCCGATTGTCTAACAAAAGGTCTTACCAACCACAGGTTCCATTTCTTAGTAGACAAACCAGGTGTTGTTGAGACACCATCTAGTTTGAGATGGGGTGTTAAGAAATGATTTTTACCCATATTTTACCACTGTAATATTTCTTTGTATCTTACTGTGCTGAGGTGTAATTTTGCTTTTCCTAGGCTAACCAATTTCTGTTAGGATTTGATTCTGCAATTGTAAAACGTGTAGATATTGTACAATCATTGTTCTGGAATATTCTTGTACGGTACAATCATTGGTTATAAAAGTTTTGGCCAGCCTCAAAGATCATTGAGCTGAGCATTTCACATTTCTGCCTTTTCTGCATTTTTCTTTCATTCTCTGGTTTCTCTGTTTTCAAACTCCACTTGGCTTAAAGCTGGGATAAGAATACTAAGTTTTTCCATTCTTGTGCCTCTTCTAGGAAAATAAATAATTCTATTAAAAGTATCAATCTGGATAATGGAGTTACTACTAATAATTTCCCCAGTGTCTGTGATCATTTTATAGATTTTTATGTCAACCTTTTCACTACTCAGGGTACAGAAATTGCCTCTATTAATTATGTTCTTCAGGGCATTACTTCCTCTATTACTTCCTCTTTTTCTCAGTATCTTAGTCAACCTTTCTCTACAAAGGAGGTCAAGTCAGCTCTTTTCCAATTATCTGGAGATAAAGCTCCTGGATTTGATGGTCTTAACTCTTATTTCTATAATAAAAAAAAAAAATTGATCAGTTGTTGGTAATGATTTCTATAAAACTGTGCTTGCTATCCTCAATAATGAGTCTAGTATCTCTTTAATTAATAATACTATTATTATTCTTATTTCAAAGAAAAATAAGGCATCAAGATTTTAGACCTATTAGTCTTTGTACCACTATATATAAAGTTGTTGCAAATAGGCTAAAATCAATTTTATATGACTTAGTTTCAGTCAATAAAAGCGCTTTTCTTAGTGGTAGAATTATTTTTGATAATGTGTTTATTGCTAATGAAATTATTAATGCTATAAATAATAGAAAAGGGGACAAAGTTGGTTGGGCAGCCCTCTTGATATGAAAAAAGCTTTTGATAGAGTAGAGTAGGGTTTTATTGAATGTGTGTTGTATAAATTTAGTTTCCCTACTAGTTTTGTATCCTTCATTCTTAGATGCATTTCTACTATTTCCTTTAGATTATGTATCAATAATACTCCTCAATCCTCTTTCACGCCTTCTAGGGATATTAGAATATCCAGGGTGATCCCCTACCCCCCTATCTTTTCCTCCTCGATGCTGAAGGTCTCCCAACTGTTATTAATTTCAAAATTCAGGCTGGCTAGTTTAATGGTATTAAGGACATCCTTACTTCTTATAATAAGGCTACTAGCGAGAATGTTAACTTCTCTAAGTTTGGTATTCTTTTCTCCCCTAATACTAGTTTTAATGATAGAAATGTTTTTCATAATTACTTAAATCTAGATAATAAACCTTTTGTTAATAAATACCTTGGTGTCCCACAATGTTGTGGTAGATCTAAAAAATCTTCTTTCCACTATCTTTTTCAGAGAGCCTATGACAAATTGAATGTCAGGAATACCAAACTCTTTTCCAGGGCTAGCAAAGAGGTTTTGATCAAGGCTATTATCCAAACTATTTCCTCATACACCATGTCTTGTTTTTTCCTTCCAAATTCTATATGTAAAAACTTTGATAAGCTAATTGCAAAATTCTGTTGGGGAACTATTAGAAATTGCGAAAAAAATTATTGGAAAATTTTGTCTACTCTTTGTGATTCAAAGTTTTTTTGGGGTTTGGGCTTTAGATCTTTCATTCATCATAACTAGGCTATGCTTGCCAAACAAGCTTGGAGAATTTTCCTCAACCCTTCCTCTCTTCTTTCTCAGCCTCTTAAAGCAAGCTATTATAAACATAATAATTTCCTTGTAGCATCCAAAGGCCATTGCTCATCTTATACCTGGAATAGTCTTCTTTGGGGTAGGGATCTTTTAAACCAATGACTTCTTTGGAAAGTTGGGAATGACTAAATAATCTCCACTCTTCAGTTCAATTGGATTCCTAGTATTAAATTTCTTGCTTATAAAAATAATATTGTACCTACTGATAAAACTGTCTCTTTTTTTATCACTGAGTTTGGTTGTTGGGATGTTAATAAGTTAAACTCTTTCTTTTCTGGTGATATTGTGAATGCTATTCTTAAGGTCCCCAATAATCCCTCCAGGGAAGATAGTCTTATTTGGGGACATCATTCCTCAGGATGCTTCACTGTAAACTCTACTTCCCACCTAGCCAATTCCCTTCCCAATTTTTCCATTTCTTCTCCTTCTCCCTCCAACTCATCCTACTTTGATGGAAATCAATTTGAACACTTAATATTCCTTCCAAAATTAAGCATTTCATTTGGAAAGTCTTTAAACATATCCTTCCCACATCTTACAACCTTTTTAAAAGAAAGGTACTTGATAATCCTCACTGCTCTTTGTGCCATAACCAAGTCGATCGATACAATCACCCATGCACTCCAAAGTAGTTTGAATTTGGAATCATACAAGTTTCTCAAGATTTTATAACAATAATTGACATTGTGATATTAAAGATTTTCTCTTAGCAATGTTTGACACTTTTAGCAAAGGAAATCTCTCTCTATTTTTTTGGCATACTTTGGGCTATTTGAAATGGACAAAATAATGCTATCTTTAATTCTAATCATGCTCATATTGCAGATATAGAACCAGGACTGTCTCTAAGAGTACTCCAACCCACATAACAGTGCTTCCCAAAATGCATATCTTATTACTGTTTTTGATACAAGGTCTACTTCAGTTTCATCAAACTCTAGCCAACAGATATCTCAAGGCTGCTACAAGCTTAGCACTGATGCTGTCATTTGCCAGGATAAATTGTGAATTAGTTTTGGTGCTGTGGTTCAAAATAGTAAGGGGGATGTTGTGGCTGGTTGTTATTCTTCTCTTCTGAGTGTTATTTCCCTATTTATGCAAAAGGACAAGCTCTTTCCATTGCTCTCAACTGGTGTGATGCAGTAAAGCTTCCTTTAGCTTTAGTTATGTCAAATTGCCTGGTTTTGGTGAACAAAATTAAGCATAAGTGGAAGGACAGATCTTCTCTCTCAGATTTGATTCAAAATATTTTAACATCTTGATCAAATTTTTCTAATGCTAATATTTGTTTTATTTCAAGGGACCAAAATATTTTTGCCCATAGGTTAGCTAAAAAAGCATTAAGAACAGATAGAGAGTGTATTTGGAACTTGGAAAATTCTAACTATTGTATTTCTACTAAAGTTGTAGTTGTAGATCAGTTTAAAAAGAAAAAAAAAACAAAAGACAAAGCAACCAAAAAAAAATCCTCAGCTTTGGTGAAATAAAAACCTGCCTCGATCTTCAAGTGCAAGACACCTTTTCTTTTTTGTTATTTTATAGATATGCAATAATTTCTGCATAATCCATGCTTAAGCGAGGAGCCTGTTTTAGCATCAAGTCCATGTTTCATTTTTATGCTCAAATGTTGGGGACATGCTTTTTATCTTTTTTTTTATTATTAGTATTATTATTATTATTTTTATTATTATTATTATTAGAAGTAGTAGTAGTAGGTGCCACTAGTGATGATCACAACACTTTATTTGGTGGTGGACATAACAACTATAATTTGCTCAAATATTACAATCAAAATCCTTATAAAATCTCACGTCAAAAAAAAAATCCTTATAAAATCTAAGGTACAACATTTAATCTTATAATCTCTTGCCTTTTACATATGCCCACAAAACTATATATACCAAATTGAGATTCCTATTTGAGATTGCATTTAATTGATCATTGGATTCATATGATGGCCTAATTAATTTTATTTGTTTGTTAACTAAGAGAGAGAGAGAGAGAGGAAAGAAGAAGATATGTTGGTGGTGATGGTGGTGATGGTGGTGATCTTTTTGTGTTGTTATGTTAAACTACGGCTATGGATGAGGAAAGTCGGTGGTGCAAAGTTAGGACAAAGCAAGACAATACATTTCTAAGTTGTACACGTTTCTACTTTTCTAAGCTGTGAAGTACCAAGGAAGGACTATAAAAGTCATACAATTCTCTTGTTAGATTTACATCACATTGGTTTGGTCTCTTTGGATTATTAAAACACCCTTTGACCCAAAAATTCAATCAATCAAATCCTATCGTATTTTATCCTTTCATTTAAACTTTCTTTCAAATTATTATGTGTAAATGCCCCTTGGATCAAACTTTCTTTTAAGCAAGTCCATTTCCTTGAAAACTTTTATAAAAGAAATAATTCGATCATAACCAACATAGATTACAATTTAGAAATTCTATTCATAAATCAAAATGAAAGAATCATCATTTAATTACGCAAGATGATTATACAATATTTTTATAAAAGTGTAGGTACTCTACTTTTTTTATATGTATATATAATTGAGTATTACCTATAAAGAATATTATTAGAAAAATTTGAGTTTTTATGTTTAATTTTTCTTTAATTAAAAAGTTTTTTCGTACTTACTATGAGCTAAGGTACGTTTTTCCATCGGCTGAAAAAAATAAGAATTTTTTTTTCGACAAATAAAAAAAGTTTGACTTTGACTTTGGACTAATTAGGTGAGGACCAATTCATTAGATAACGATCATTCGTACGAGTGGGGAACATTTTGTGATGTCAAGTTTCGTGCGCAGCTAGCCATGTTGGATTTGTCCCAATGGATCTTTTGTCTTCTTGGCCAAACATTATTTTCCAGACCAAAGTGGTTTTGCCTCGTGCGTCTGTAAGTTTGAATTATATCCAAATCCAAAGTCGTAGCCTAACTCCGCTTGTGGCTTGGTTTATTAACTTGATTGGTCTTCAAAATGGGCTCGTCTTGGCTAATATTGGGCCTTGGAAGTGCACATGTCATCAATCTGGAAACGCGGATAACATGTAGTATTATAAAAATTTGAGTTTGCCTGCTTAATTTTTCTATTTAATTAGAAAAATCTCTTATTTTTACATTATATGGCTCGGGTTGTTCCATCGGCTGAAAAAAGAAATTGGAAAAATGTTTATCGGCAAAAGAAAAGATAAAAAAAAATTGTGTTTGATTTAAATATTTTGTGTATAACTATATTTTTGGTATTGTATAAAAAAATATATTTTTGGATTTTTTTTTTAATTATGTAGTTAAATTAAGTATAAAAACTCAAATTTTTCTTTTTATTATTTGTCATGGATTAAAATCTAATGGTTTGATATTTTTTAAATTAATAATTATATTTAAAAAAAATTAATAAATATCAATGGATAATATTAATTAAGAAGTGTTCCATATATATCTCATTCAAACTTAATTTATACAAGAATCTATTAAATTGGAAAAAATCTCGGATCCTGATTTTTTTTTTCTACTAGGTATTCCAAAATAAATATTTTGGTTACCAACAATGTAACATACTACTTTTTTGTATGTATCCAAATTTTATTTTATGTGATTTTTAGATCACAAATGGATGAATTATATAAATTTTTATGATAAATAGTGAATATGGTATTATTCTTGCTAATTTTGGAATTATATGTGAATTGGCTCGGAGCCGAAATCCCTAGCTGGGTAAAATATTAGAAAATAATAAAATTAGTATTTATGAAAATTATGGAAACTATTATCGGGCTTAGGAAGTTTTATTTGGATAGTAGAAATTAGGAATAATTACATAAGCCACCATTTTTTGTAAAATATTTATATTTTTACGTTCAAAGAATATTTTTTTACATTTTTACGGTTTTCCAAAAAATAACATGAAAACAACATAAAATCAACAAGAAAACAATATAAAAGTAACATGAAAATAACAATAAAAAAAAGCAAAAAATAACATACATATAACAAAAAATTAACAACAAATGAACAAAATTTCCTTTAATGTTATAAATAGTATTAATTATGTGGATGTCCAAATCTTTTATTTATTACCATTAATGTAATCAACATTCCCTTTTTCTTAGTTTCCCTTTCTCTTAGTTTCTTAATATTTGACTCTTGTATGTGTATAAATAGGAGATCACCTATTGGAATAAAACACTCAGAAAATTCTCATCTCTTCTCTATTTTCTTTCTCTAAATTATAATATTACATAATACTAATATTTCATAACACGTTATCAGCACGAGCCTCTAACCAAGGTATAACAATATTTTTGTTATGTGATCTCGAATTGCTTCAAAGTCATGATACACTAAATATATATATGTATATATATATACTCATCTGACTGAAACACATTCGAGTTAGCTATTTTTTTTAATGAATTAATATTTATACAATATATGTCTATGCTTATATATATCTATATAGATGTTTATATATTATATATGTGTGTTGATTTGTTTATCATATTATATTGTTTAATCTTATTATCTTATTCTATATTGTACTATATTTTGTTGTATTTTTTCAAAGTTTATGTATATGTCTAATAATTTACACTTTATATTGATATAGTTTTATCCATGGCAAACCTTGCAAAACTTGATTTTGTGGCACTTGATATTTCTGGAAAAAACTATTTGTCATGGATTCTTGATGCTGAAATCCATTTAGATGCTATGGGTCTTGGAGACACCATCAAAGATCAAAATACTGAAACAAAACAAAATAAGGCCAAGGCTATGATTTTCCTTCGCCATCATCTCCATGAGGGGTTAAAATCTGAATATTTAACCGTAAAAGATCCTCTTGTGCTTTGGCAAAATTTGAAAGAAAGATATGACCATCAAAACTGTCATATTGCCAAAGGCTAAGAATGATTGGTTGCACCTGAGGTTGCAAGATTTTAAATCAGTAAGTGATTATAACTCTGCAATGTTTAATATCACTTCTAAATTAATGTTGTGTGGAGAAAAAGTTACTGACTATGAAATGTTAGAAAAAACATATACTACTTTGCATGCCTCTAATGTGCTCCTGCAGCAGCAATATAGAGAGCGAAATTTTAAAAAATATTCAAAATTGATTTCATGCCTTCTAGTAGCTGAGCAGAATAATGAACTTTTGATGAAAAATCATGAATCTCGCCCAACTGGGTCTGCTCCATTCCCTGAAGTGAATGCTACAATTGCTGACAATCATAATCATAGTCGTAGTCTTGATCATAATCGAAGTAATAGACGTAGTCGTGACCATAATCAAAGTCGCGGTCGAGGTCGCGATCGCGGTCGAAGCAATGTTTGGCATCGTAATGGTCAAAATAAAAATTCATATACTCCAATGAAAAGCACAACTACTGAGAACAAGCGAAAAGGTCCTCAAAATAATAATCATAGAAATTCTGAAAATTTATGTTCCAGATGTGGAATAAAAGGACACTGGGCACGTGCTTGTCGTACGGCAAAACACCTTGCTGATCTTTATCAAGCATCTGTGAAAGGAAAGGAGAAAATAGAAGCAAATTTTGCCTATCAAGATGATGGTTTTCTCAAAGAGCCTTTGGATATTACGCACTTAGATGTTGCAGATTTTTTTAATGAAGATCTCATTAATAACAACATGAATATCGATAATGGAGATGGGAATGTCCACAATTAGTCACTTTTCTTTGTTATGTTTTTTTTATTATTATCATTTATTTACTTTAAGGTGTTTATTTTATTTGGCATATTTATGTAATGAACTTTTATTATTTAAGCATTTATATTTTGAACTTATTATGTTTTTTTTGTTAATGAAGTAATGGACATTTGTCATTCTATACATGATTCTACAAATAATGGTGATGATATGTGTTTGGTGGATAGCGCAACCACTCATACAATACTCAGAAGTGATAAATATTTTTCAAATTTATCAAGAATGAAGGCAAATGTTAATACAATATCAGGCACTGCAAATTTAATTGAAGGCTCTGGAAGAGCCATTATATTGATGCCTAGAGGAACAAAAATTATTATAGATGATGCCTTATTATCCACCAAATCAAAAAGGAATCTGTTGAGTTTCAAAGATATACGTCGTAATGGATATCATATTGAGACAATAGATGAAAATAATTTTGAATATCTTTGCATTACATCTATTGTTTCAAGAAAAAAATGCATAATAGAAAAATTACCTGGTTTGTCTTCAGGTTTGTACGTTACACGTATAAGTACAATAGAAACTCATGTTATTGTGAACGAGAAGTTCGCAAACCAGAAAAATTTATTTGTTATTTGGCATGACCGGTTAGGCCATCCCGGTTCAATTATGATGCGTAGAATAATAGAGAACTCACATGGTCATCCATTGAAGAACCAAAAGATTCTTTTATCCAGTGAGTTCTCATGTGCTGCTTGTTCTCAAGGAAAGTTAATCATTAAGCCCTCACCGGTAAAGGTTGGAATTGAATCCCCTGGATTTCTTGAACGAATTCAGGGCGACATATGTGGGCCTATTTGCCCACCATGTGGACCATTCAGATATTTTATGGTATTGATAGATGCATCAACTAGATGGTCACATGTTTGCTTATTATCTACTCGTAATGTAGCATTTGCAAGATTGCTTGCTCAAATAATCCGATTACGAGCACAATTCCCAGACTATGCAATCAAGACAATCCGCCTTGATAATGCTGGTGAATTTACATCACAGGCTTTTAATGATTATTGTATGTCAATAGGGATAAATGTTGAACATCCTGTTGCTCATGTACATACACAAAATGGTCTAGCAGAATCATTTATTAAGCGCCTCCAATTAATCGCAAGACCATTACTTATGAGAACAAAACTCCCAATTATAGCTTGGGGACATGCTATTTTACATGCTGCGGCACTTGTACGCATTAGGCCAACATCATATCACAAATTCTCCCCAGTACAATTGGCTTTTGGTCAGGAGCCAAATATTTCCCATCTAAGAATCTTTGGTTGTACAGTATATGTTCCGATTGCTCCACCACAACGAACAAAGATGGGTCCTCAAAGGAGGCTGGGAATATATGTTGGGTATGAATCTCCATCTATCATTAAATATCTCGAACCCACAACTGGAGATGTATTTACAGCACGTTTTGCTGATTGTCATTTTGATGAGACAAGTTTCCCAGCTTTAGGGGGAGGGGAAAAGAAACAGCTGGAAAAAGAAATTATATGGAATGCACAACCATTATCTCAATTTGATCCTCGTACAAATCAATGTGAACTTGAAGTTCAAAGAATAATTTATTTGCAAAATATTGCAAATCAATTACCAAATGCATTCACTGACCCAAAGAAAATTACAAAATCACATATTCCAGCTGAAAATGCTCCAATTCGAATTGAAGTCCCAGAAGGACAATTAATTAATGATTCTAAAGCATGTTTGAAACGTGGTAGACCAGTCGGTTCCAAAGATAAAAATCCTCGAAAAAGAAAGGGAGCAAATAATCAAGATGGCCCTAATGAAGAGGCTGAAAATTTCGAGGAAGATGTTGACATAAACAAATCTCTTGAAGAGATTCAAAATTCGAAAATATTAGCAATAATGAGATCTCAATAAATTATGTCAATACAAGAAAAGAATGGAACCGACTCGAAGTAATTGTCGACAATATTTTTGCTTATAATGTAGCGCTAGAAATTATGAATGAAAACGAGGATCTTGAACCTAAATCTATCAAAGAATGTCAAAATAGAAAAGATTGGCCAAAATGGAAAGAAGCAATTCAAGCGAATTGAATTCACTTGCTAAACGCAAAGTATTTGGACCTATAGTCCAAACACCTGAAGGTGTGAAACCCGTTGGATACAAATGGGTATGTTTACGTAAAAGAAATGAGAAAAATGAAGTTGTGAGATACAAAGCAAGACTTGTAGCTCAAGGTTTTTCTCAAAGGCCAGGTATTGATTATGAGGAGACATATTCTCCTGTGGTGGATGCAATAACATTAAGATATTTGGTCAGCTTGGCTGTGAGTGAAAAACTCGATATGCGATTAATGGATGTAGTCACAGCTTATTTATATGGATCACTAGATAGTGATATTTACATGAAGATCCCTGAAGGATTTAAGATGCCTGATGCATATAATTCAAGCAATCGAGAAATGTGCTCAATTAAATTACAAAGATCATTGTATGGATTAAAACAATCAGGACGCATGTGGTACAATCGACTTAGTGAATATTTATTAAAAGAAGGATATAAAAATGATCCTATTTGCCCATGTGTTTTTATAAAAAGTTCAAGTCATGAGTTTGTTATCATTGCTGTATATGTTGATGATTTGAATATTATTGGAACTCTTGAAAAACTTTCAGAAGCTGTGGAATATCTAAAGAAAGAGTTCGAAATGAAAGATTTAGGAAAAACAAAATTTTGTCTTGGTCTACAAATTGAGCATTTAAAATGTGGAATTTTCATTCATCGGATCAACTTATGCGAAAAGATTTTGAGACGATTTTATATGGATAAATCACACCCATCGAGTAGCCCAATGGTAGTTAGGTCACTTGATGTAGAAAAAGATCCTTTTCGACCTAGAGAAGAACATGAAGAGCTCCTTGGTCCGGTAAGTACCATATCTTAGTGCAATAGGAGCATTGATGTATCTTGCTAATTGTACAAGACTGATATAGCTTTCTCTGTCAATTTATTAGCAAGATTTAGTTCGCTCCAACATATAGACATTGGAAAGGGATTAAGCACATACTCCGCTATCTCCGAGGTACTATTGATAAAGGATTATTCTATTCTAATAATTGTGGGTCACAACTTATTGGCTACGCAGATGCAGGATATTTATCTGATCCACATAAAGCCAGATCTCAAACTGGCTATTTGTTCACTTGCGGTGACACTGCTATATCCTGGCGATCAACAAAGCAAACTCTGGTGGCTACTTCCTCAAATCATGCTGAGATACTTGCAATTCACGAGGCAAGTCGAGAATGTGTTTGGTTAAGATCAATGACACAACATATTCGAGGAACATGTGGATTAACATCTAATAAAGAAGTACCAACAATTCTCTATGAAGATAATGCTGCTTGCATCGCTCAACTTAAAGGAGGGTACATTAAAGGAGACAGAACTAAACATATTTCACCAAAATTCTTCTTTACACACAATCTTCAAGAAAATGGTGATATCGATGTTCAACAAATTCGATCAAGCGATAATCTTGCAGACTTATTCACGAAGTCATTACCAACATCAACTTTTGAGAAGATGGTTCACAAGATTGGAATGCGTCGATTAAAGGATCTCCACGAATGCCAAAATGAGGGGGAGTAATTTCATACTGCACTCTTTTTTCCTTGACCGAGTTTTGTCCCACTGGGTTTTCTCGGCGAGGTTTTTAATGAGGCAGTTATTATGGACATCCAAGGGGGAGTGTTATAAATAGTATTAATTATGTGGATGTCCAAATCTTTTATTTATTACCATTAATGTAATCAACATTCCCTTTTTCTTAGTTTCCCTTTCTCTTAGTTTCTTAATATTTGACTCTTGTATGTGTATAAATAGGAGATCACCTATTGGAATAAAACACTCAGAAAATTCTCATCTCTTCTCTATTTTCTTTCTCTAAATTATAATATTACATAATACTAATATTTCATAACAAAAATTAGTATTTATGAAAATTATGGAAACTATTATCGGGCTTAGGAAGTTTTATTTGGATAGTAGAAATTAGGAATAATTACATAAGCCACCATTTTTTGTAAAATATTTATACTTTTACGTTCAAAGAATGTTTTTTTACATTTTTACGGTTTTCCAAAAAATAACATGAAAACAACATAAAATCAACAAGAAAACAATATAAAAGTAACATGAAAATAACAATAAAAAAAAAAAGCAAAAAATAACATACATATAACAAAAAATTAACAACAAATGAACAAAATTTCAACATAAAAAGACCGTATTTTATGTAAATAAAATCAAAAAAGTCGTAAAATTATTTAAAATTTCGTGAAACCGTATTTTTGTTATTTTTTTGTTGTTTTTGTGAATTTGTAAAATTAACCCTAGAAATTATTTGTGAAATTCCATGTTACGGAACCTCAAAAGCAATGACTTGACTAAACGGGTAAACCATTATGCTAAAATAATTATACATTTATGTGTTTAGTGGACTTAATTAGAATGTGATAATTTATCGTCACATAATTTTATATCAATTAAATGACTTTTATAGCATAATTTTTGGAGGAAAAAAGTCATAAGGCCTTTAATGTAGTTAAGAGGAGACTTATGGGAAAAATTGAGAAAAAAGATTTGAGAGGAAACCACGTGCATATGCCAGCCATGAGAAGCTCACTCTCACTCCATTCATGACCTTAGACCATTATGACCTACACATCTCTTTCTCTACACCTATACCAACTGAAACATCTCTATTAGGAGTGGGTATCATCCAATCCAATCCAATTGAACCGAACCGATCCAATCCAATTCAATTACAAAAAGTTGGATATCCAATTATAATTGGATTAGATTGGATGCTAAAAGTTAGATTCTAATTGGATTGGATCGGTTATTGGATGTTAATCTCAAAATCCAATTAAAAATCGATCCAATCCAATTACATTTATATATATTAAAAAATTATTTATATAATAAAAAATATTGAAAAATATAATAAATATTTATTATATATTTTTTATTAGATTTTTTTTTCTATGTTGAATTTGTAACACTTGATTGTTTAGTGTATTTATTTTCATGATGTTTTGTTCTATTTTATTACTTAGAAATATTATTGTTTTAATTATTTAAAACTTTTAGCTACAATACACTTGTAAGAATTGTATGTTTATGAAGTATTAAACTTAAATAAAAAGTGATACTTATTTTTTTAACGTTTTTTTCTTTATATTTTTAAGCTAATGTTAAAATTTAGGTGTGTAATTAGATATCCAATTATAAAACCGATCCAATCTCATTTCTCCAATCCAATTAGAAATTGGATTGAATTTTGAGGTCTAATTGGATTGGATCGGATGATGATTTTCCAAATCCAATTACTAATTGGATTGGATAGGATGAGGAAAAAAAAGTTGAATTGGATCGGATGCCCACCCATTCTCTCTCTCTTTCTCTCTCTCTCCTTCTCTCTCTCTTACAATCATTATCAATTTCATTCTAATTATGACACTATTCAGAAAATAAACCTAGAATTAAGAGAAGTTCTCATCTCTTGTACTAGAGCTCCATTGAAGACCCTTTTGAAGCTGTTCTTCATGAAGTTGTAAGAGCTTGGCTTTCTCCCTCTCTCTCTCTTCATTCTATCATTTAATCTATTTTTAGAGGCTATTCCATCTCTTATTTATGTTCTCCTCTTTTCTTCTCAAGGCTAAAAGCTCCATTGAAGCTTCCTTAAAGTTCTAATTTCTAAGAGTAGCAAAGAGCAAGGTAAAGGTGGGTGCTTTCATTGGTTTCTCTGTCTTATCTATAGTGCTGAAACCTTAATCTCCTTTTTCTACTTTGTATTCTGAGTTTTTATACTCTCTTCCATAGAAAATATCAATCTCGGGACAGTGGTGAAACCATAGAAAGCTTAACCCAAAGCCCTACCTGAAACCCTAGCAACAAAAGGTAAAAATCTCTTTTCTTAGAGTTTGTTCTTAGTGGTTGTAAGTGAGGGTTTAAGTGATTTAGTTTTATATTTCAAGGTTTTATTTAGTTTTTTTATTTTTGATGTTACATGTTGTGACAGTCAGTAGTCCCGTGATCCGTGAGGAAGAAATACCGGGTAAGCTGTGCAATCCCAGGGGAAGGTCAAGCGTGATGATTCTGACACTGTATAGGTATGGGACTACACAGTTGAAGAGAGCTTAAATGGATGGATTGGTACTACCTATATCAACAAGGTGTCTCTTGTTTTTCGGTAGCCCATCACGAAAGAACTCCAAGGTTAAGCGTGCTTCATCTTGGATAATTTCAGGATGGGTGACCTCCTGGGAAGTTTTCCTAGGAAGCGTGCGAGTGAGGACAAAACACGTTGGAAACACTCGTGTTGGTCTGTAAGGTCAATCATCACTCCATGAAGCAACCATAGTGACGTACTCATATATAAGGGTCATTTATTCCGTAGGTGTAAGGGCCCAATGGAGACAAGAAGTGGGGACGTTACACATGCCATGCTAGGGGTTGTTTGTGCTTAGTTTGGTACAAATCCAAAGTTTCTACCAAACTCATGATGAATGTGTTTTATTGTAGTTTTGAGGCTTGACTTCCAATGGGTCAAATCTACCTGAAATTATTCATATTGGTATTTTGGCTTGCATGATATTTTAATTTGATTTGATTAGAATACTTTTTTTGCTTTGGAGCACTTGAAAATGTGTTAAAATGAGCATGTTATGATTCTTATAAAATTTTTGGTTAAACTATTTTTCTGGCATCCTGGTTAAGCATTACTTTTGTAAAAATAATTAGGAACATGTAAACTGACTTGAAAATCTTGAGAAATTTATAGTAGACGTTGAATATGTTATATGTTCCTCACAGTTTGGTACAGTTTTTTATGCAATGTTAGTGCAAAATTTTGTCTTTGGACAACAATATTCTTTAATTGTAAAATTAGTTTGGTACAATTATACTTGTCCTAATAAATTAAAAATTTACAAAGAGTAACTTTTGGGTGTGTTGACCTCAAAATTTGATCAACCGATAACGAAGTCATATAGACCTGATGTTTGCCATGTGTTACACAATTAGAATGAGAAAGTAAAGGACACACAGATTTGTTATAAGGGTTCGGCCCCTTTTGATAGGGGGTGATGACCTACTCCTCTTTTTTTTGTATTAATACCAAGAGTTAATGCCATTCAGATCACTATAGGTGGGATCTGATATAGCACCCTCAAGGATACAAAGTAAGAATCAAGGTTGACAAATCTCAAGTGTTGAGAAAGCTTGTATAGGCGTGTGAGACAGAGTGAGGAAGAGAGTAATCAGACTTGGGCTTAGAGCTTGGAGACTTCGAATCAAACTTAGAGACTTTTTGACTTAGGTTTTCTAGGTTAGAGTTAAGGCCTTTATATAGGAAAGCTTAAACCCTAATTTACAACATAAACCCTAGGATGTTTATATATAAAATTAGTTAATTACAAAAGACCAAAATACCCTTAAACATAGATATTGTTCAGCTACTTTATTGGGCTTTTAGGGCCCAATTCGCAACCCAATTAGCAGTCCATGTGTAGAATTGTACAAGAAATTTTGCCAGGCCTTCTCTTGGCCAGCCAAACACCTACAGGGAGCAGGCTGGCCGGCAATGGTATTGTCTAGAGACTAGCTGGTCATCTTCTATGAGGAAGCTGGTCTGTCACTTGATGTCTATTTGAGTGCTGGGGTCCCCGTTTGTTGAGGTGCTGACTTGGCCTTCTTGTTGGTCAGTTGTATTGCCACGTCACACTGATTTTGTCCATGTAAGATCTGCCACGTATGGTGGGCGAAAATTCGGATAACATTTACCCCCCAAGTCCCTGTGCGAACGACTATACAGAGAGGGACTTACCAATTAAATTGGTGCGGTTGGAACTTGAAATTCCGTATTTTAATATTCCCAGTTTAATTATTTAATTAAGTGATTAATTAAATGCGGAATAATGAAACTGGTACTGAAAGCAGTTTTTCCGTAGTTACAGAATACAACTATGTAACTCCAGAGAAATCCAGAAAAATAAACAATGCATAAAAGTAAAAAAACACAAGATTTTTTAACGTGGTTTCAACAATCCTTTCAGATTATCACTAGTCCACGAGGCCACGCCCAGAGATAAGATTCATTAGATCGGTATCAAAAATACAAAGTAATTGACTTATGCATAAATAGACTCTCTCTCATTGTATGTCGCAAGCTTGATGTATTCCACCTACTAACCGAATCTTGATAAAACTCCAAGAGCTCGAACTCCCTTCGATCACCTTGAAGAGTGCTTGAATCCTCCCGATTCAAGGCTTAAACGCTATCTCCCGAAAGCCTATACAACCATCCCCCGAAGGTTGTGTGCTTGTATCCTCCCGATGCAAGACTTCAAAAGCAATCTCCCGAAAGCTTGTAAATACCTTCTCCCGAAGGTGCACTGATGTTCTTCTTCATTGTAGACTTGAATACAGACTCAAGACAATACAAACAACAAATAAACAGAGTAAGAGTCGAACAGCTCTTCTCTACATAACAAAGACACTATTTCCTTAAGATATGAAAGTGAATGAAAGAGATACAAAACCTAGCTGCTATAAGATGTATTTATAATGAATATACATCTTATTGACAGCTTACATTCGGTCTAAACAAGACCTCAGCCCACTAGAAACTTCCCTAAAATAATTCTTCAATCAGTCCAGGAATTTCCGTTTCTGTACCTACAGAATCGTGGGCAGTAACTACAACTTTCCTTTTATAGAAAAGGAAAGTTTAGCTCCGGTTTTCTCTTCAAGAAATCTGATCTGAGAAAATGGGAAACTCAACACAGGATCAGATTATACAGCTGGTTAGATAAAAAAGAAATTGGTAACCAAACTTACCATTTTTACCTTTTTTTCCAAAAATATGAAAGCTAGACAACTTTCCTTCCAAGTTTGAATACACAAAATAGGAAACTGTATTAATACATACCAGCCGAAATTAATAGGAAATAATAAAATATTTTTGTCAATTAAATATGCCAAAAATGGAATTAATAGAACTGTTGTAGCTTTTGCTGAATAGAAGTTTCTGCATTTTTAGCCTTTTGAAATACTTTGCCTTGATTGTCTGATCTTATTTGTTGTAGTAAACTAACTGATTTAATTGTCTTCTTGTTGTGTAGGTGAAGTAAGTGAATAAGGGGTTCCACATGTACTATACAAGTGCTTTTGGGGGGAAAACCCTTTTCACTTTTTACATTTAACTTCTCTTACTAGAAATTTACATTTGAAGAAGCTCCTCCTTCTCTCTAGAGGGCTGAACCCATCAAGCACTATTCTCTCGAGATTTTTGTGCCGTTTTGACGAACCATGCTTCCCACATTCTTCCTCAACGATTTCCTGTAGTGAACAAGCTTTCTAGTCTTGCTATTTCACTTGATTTGGTTGATTTTACCATGAATGGATTAACATTATTCCTTGCTTTGAACATCCTTTAATTCTTACGTTAGATTGTTTTCCTTTCAATATTTTGATCTGCGTGATAGCCTTAGGATACATGATGTGTGATTTCTAGACGAAAAAGATCTGAATTTGACCTTTGTTGTGATTCTTGGCTCTTTGAGTCAAGAAGAACACAAAGAATGTGTTCGAGTACTTGAAAAAACACATGTTTGGATCCGTACAGGTCCTGGCCGGCCAAAGAGGTCTTGTTTAAGACCTGGCTGGCCAAGGAAGGATATTAAGGGGTCTGGCCGGCCAAGGGGGTGCACCCCATAGGTTGGCCGACCTATGCCCGGAAAATGAGATCCTGGCCAGCCGCAGGCTGGGTCATGGGGTCTGGCCAGCCTCTAAGGCTTGGGACCCTAGTCGGCCAAGGCAAAGGCTCCAAGGGGGCAACTAGTTTTTTCCCTCTATTGACCTTGGCTAGGGTCTCGTGATGGCCTTAAAGCCATATACAATTATATTCTTATGCGTGGTTCCCCTTGAAAACTCTGTATAAGGCTTTATAGTGAGTCCATCAAAGTTAATTATATAACTTAGGACTTACAATATGTCTTAGTAGGTGTACTTAAGATGGTACTTGGCCGATAATCGACCTTGTACATTGTGAGTTACTTAGAAGGTACACTTGGGTACTGTTGATTAGAATGTCTTTGTAGCTTTGTCAAGTTTTTCACCTCCCCTTATCTCTTCAATGCAAATGGCTATAGGTGTTGGATAGGGGAGGTGACAACTATGTAGTTCCCTTGGTTATCTTATGATCTTGACCAAAACAAAATAGACTTGTCGTAGAGTGCCTACGTGTGACCCCCATGTAGCTAGGGTGGTTATAAGGGGTCGAGTCAGGATTATAGAGGAGGCTACTCAGCCTCATGTTGAAGTTGACCCAGAGGTTGACCAGGGAGTTGAAAGTCGCGATATTGAGTCTGATCTTGAGGAGGCCTCACCAGTTAGGAGAAAGAGATACAGAATTTGTATCATCCTCTCCAATTATCCCTTGGGTCATTACGATGCCGATGGTAATCCGCTGAATAGGCTTAGTGAGCCTTCAGTGCTTGGCTTGGATCACGACTTGGTTCAGTCTTCTGAGCCTGAGATACTGGATGCGAGATCACAGGGAGACAGTTTGGTCTCTCCCGCTTCTACCCTCTCTGATGATGCTTTTAGCAAGGTACTTTCTAGTGGTTTAGTGAGGGGTGTCAATCAATGAAATTTTGGCTATGTGCATATGCGAAAATCTTAACATATTTTGGTGTCAAAATTTAGTGAAAATAACTTCAAAAGGAAAACTAAAGAGAAATTATAAAGACAAAGTGGTCTTCTATATTTTAAAATCAAGATATTATCTTGATTGTAAAATGTGAGAAAATGTGGGGGTGATATCCAATATTTATCAAGCAATTTGGTAAAAGATCAATGGATGATATATGAAAGTTAGGCATGCTTGGTGCCTAAGACTTGAGTGTAACTTAGACATGTTTGGTGTCTAAATTAGTGTTTAATTTTGATATGCTTAGTATCAAAATTAATGAGCAATTAAGTAAGTGTGAAAATTAATCTCCTATGATTAAGTTTTCAAAGCTAAGTATACAAAAGGAGAAAAGTGACCATGTAATAATGGACACTAATTTTTGCTAGCAAGATTTTCTTGGAATCGAAAAGTGTGTGGTTATAATAAATCGCTTAATCTCCATACAAAATTAAAGCATGAAATTTTGAGGGATGGGACCTAAACTCTCTTAGAGTTTTACTCATTGATGGTAACCTATCTTAACACTAGTAAAAATCTAGTCTTAATTTTAATTTTAATAACAAGTCAATATAGTACTCAATTTGTTCCATCTATGAAAGAGTACTAATGGTGAAATTTAGAGGGTTAAAACCGAAAAGTTTTTTAATGGAATGATGTGTCTAAAGAAAAGTTGTGAGATACTAATTTCCACCTATATGGACTAAAGGTTGTGCCGCCTCTTATGAGAATTGGGAGTTATTCTCTAGAGAGTCCATGAAATGGATGTTGCACATGACCATTAACGGTGCACAAACAAGACATAATGAGGTCTCAAGTGAATTCTAGCAAAGATGTGTGTGTGTCATCACCAGTTTATATTAAAGGAATAGTGGTTCAATGCTACGACAACCAAAATAAACTTTGTGGTAACTACACTAAGGTAAAATTCAAGTCGAAAGACATTTTACTCTACGCAAAAGTATTTGATTTATTCAATCAAAGTGGGGGATATATAATATTTGATTGATTAAATAATGTTACAATAGTGTGTCACAAGTTTTAATCTTGTGGGGGAATATTATATTATTTATTAAATAATATAATATATTTGGGAGTTATATACATGTGATAATCACAATATAATGTGATTGGGAGTTACATATATGTAATAGTTGTAACATAAGAGGTGGAGTTACTCATATTTTGTAACTTCCATATGATCACTAATTAAGTGTGTAAAGAGTGGTTACACAACTTAATTTTTTGAAATTCAAAACTATACTTCAAATATAGTTGTTGGGGATTGAATTTAGTCATTTATAAAGTGTATAAGTGATATAAAATAAAGTAGGAATGGTTTGTAATGGCTTGGAGAGTTGTTTGCAAAAGCTGAAAAAATTTGGTAACTAGTAATTGGTTACTGTTTTTTTTTTCAGCTTTGATTGTTGAACGTTTTTTACTATAGGGATGGCTATTAACAACTCTCATAACCTCCAAATCACCCATTTAGGGTCAGTTTGGCACAGTTTGTAGTTGTGTTGTGAGAAAAAACAACTGCAGCAGAACTGTAGAAAAAAATTGAGCTGAGTGTTTGGTAAATTATAAATTTTAAAGTAGTGTGAGTTGTTAAGATCTATTATAATGATAATGTTATAATCTAGTTTATTATAATCACAAATATGTAAAAACTTATTTTATATAATATTTTATTTTTTTTTATATATTTTTAATTTTTTTTACAAATACAAATTTATATACATTTGATAAAAATAATTTATAGTATTTTTATATTATATTTTATCAAATATAAAAAAAAAATTAGAAACTCAAGTATATAAGAAAAATTTTAAGTTGATGTTATTGGTTAATATTAAAATAAATATAAATTATTTTTTAAAAAAATAATAGATTTAATAATTATTTATTTTATTTTAAATATTTTTATTTTTTTTAGTATATAATAAATAAGTAAATATAGTTTTAGTAAAAAAAAAAATGTATTATAATTTTATAATCAAAATAACTTTTTTTAAAAGTTGGGTTTGAGCAGCTTTAGCTTTTAGCTGTAGCTTCTCTAAAAAATCTTCAAAAAACTATTTTTTAACTGCTTACCAAACATATTTTTATCACAGTTTTTTCAAAAAACAGCTTTAAGCTTTTTCAAAAGATGTGCCAAACGGGCCTTTAATCTCATTTACACCCCATTAAGAAATGGTAATAGCCCTTGGGTGTAGGTTATTTGAATTTCAAAATATGTGATCTTAAAACACTATAAATAGAGGTTTTTGGTTCACTTGTGAAAATATATTTTTTATGAGTTTCTATCAAAGAGAGCACCTTGTTAGAAACTATAAGCTTGATAAATTCAGAAAGCTATTTTCATTCTTTCCTTTTCCCTAAGTGCTTGTGGTAAGGGAAAATAAGCTTTTGGATAAAGGTGTAAGACATTGCTCAAGTTTAGTGATTCCCCTTGTAATACACTTGTGGTGTATGTGGTGCTAAGATTGCTCTTACATCTCTTATATATATGCTATTTATATATTGTATATTATGTGTAGCTTATTGCTTTGAGTTGTAATTCTTCTCTTTATCTCTATTTTCTATTTTATGTGTATATTTTATTTAGTATTGTAACATTATTTAATTTATGATTTTGTACTTTATATTATTTATCATAGACTTATAATCCTGTTGATTTGGTATTTACACGATAACTTTTAACAGGTCTAAGAATGAATACTGTGTAGTCAAACACAACACACCTATATTTATAACAATTAAGAGAGTAAATAATTTGTTCTATGTATCTTTGTTTCTATTGCATTTTATCTCATCACATTATATTTTATTTTGCCACATTTAAGAATCTCCTTCAATAAATTATTATTTTTTTCAATTTTTTCTTCCGAACGAGTAATACCTTATTCTCAATGAGTTTTACGTGTTTAAAAATCAAAAGTCCAATCTTTCAAAATACTTTAATAATTTACCCTTTTGTTGAGTTCTATCAAATAATTTCTAATTGTAAATGGACAATTATTGTGGAGGCACGATGTCTAAACTTTTAATTTAGATGGTTCATTAAAATAAGGTATTTAAGCTCCAAACAAATGTATTATCAACCATACACCTTTAATTATAATAATTAAGTTGAAAAAGAAAATGAAGAAAACCAATAATGGGTTGGAAAATTCAGCCAAAAAAAAATATGGGTTGGAAAAATAAGGTATAAATGTGCATTTGATAGAAATGGAAATACTCGTCAAGGAGTCAACGGCAATTAATAATATCAAATGTGCTCGAAATATTGGCTAATTAAAAAGTTGAATTATGTGAATTTTGTGGTATATAAATATATGATTGGTGAATTTTTCTTCCTTAATTATTTTTTATTTTTTTGAATTCAATGATATATTATATTTGGTTGAAGGTCAATGATAAGTTAAAGTTATGCACATACACCACACAAAAATATAAATAACTATGATATACAACATATACAAAATACAAATATAATATAATATTTTTTTTTTCTTAAATAATAAAAAAAAAGTAAATAAATAGGAAGTGAGGAAGGGAGGGAAGGACTAAGGAGAGGAGGAGACCAAAGTGGGTCAGAAGTACACGTTGTGCGCAGGCAGTTCCATGTGCCCACATGGATGATTGGAGAGTTGGAGTGAAGAAGCCATAGCCAAATTGGTAGAGCCAAAAAACAAAGCTTTGCAATCAATCAATGAAATTCTGACTCTCAGAGTGATTTACACGGATAGAGAAGGAAAACCCACCACGGAAATCTTCTTCCGAGTTGTTATTCTCAGTTTCTAGAGAGAAAAAGGTCTCAAATCCAGAAGATTTAGAGAGAAAGAGCAAAGATGAAGGAAGGCAATGATGGGTTTGTGAGAGCAGATCAGATTGATCTCAAGAGCTTAGATGAACAGCTCGAGAGGCATCTCAACAAGGTTTGGACTATGGACAAGAATAAGACCAAGGATGAAGAAATCAATCTACCAACTACCGCCACCGCCACCGCCACCGCAACCGCAACCACCGCATCATCCACGGCTACCTCCATTTCTTCCGCCAGTGCCGGCGCCGGAAAATCTGTCTTTAGTCCCTTCAAGCAGAGACAAGAGTGGGAGATTGATCCTTCCAAGCTCCTCATCAAGTCCGTCATTGCACGTGGCACTTTTGGCACGGTTCATCGTGGTTTCTACGACGGTCTAGATGTTGCTGGTTTGTTCCCGTAATTCTTTAAAATTAAAATTCAGTCCAAAGTAAAAATTTCCATTTTTCCTATATTATTATCCAAATGCCCAATTGCCCATATCATAATTTTGATGTTCATTCGATTTTACTATATGTTTTATGCTTATTGTTCAATATTTTCTTTTGGGTTCATTTAATTTTAGTTTATGTGTGAGATTATTAAAAAGACTAGTTGTTGGCAACTTGGGTTCGTATTATAAATGTAGTTGATGTATGCAATTGAGATTGATTTTGATGCTGCCTTGCAAGTAGTCCAAAATTAGATTAGGTGGACCATTAATTAGTATTCTTCATCCTCTATTGATATTGGCTCTCCTCTTGTCTTGTATATATGATGTCACAATTAGTACCCTTAAATCTAATTATTACTCTGATCAGGAAAAGACTTTTATATTTATTAAATTATTGTTACAAAATTCAAGATTTGTATTTAACTTAATATTTTTCTTTTGGAGGTTTTTGGGTGTTTGACTAATGTAAATTGTAGTCTTATGGGATCCGTGACTCTTACACGGATTTCGGATGAGTTTGCTGTTCGGCATCATACATTGAAGATACTGTTTTTTTTTTTAATGAACTTTCATGTGATCTCATCTGTTGGCTTAAATGTAATTGTATATTGAAATAAATATATGTCATGATAGCAAAAGTTTCTATTTTTAAATGTCGTTTCATCATCGTTATCATTTCCATCTCAATCCAACTAAGTCTGGCCTTTTGGCCATTTTATACATTATCTTATTTTCTCTTCTTATCGATTTAGAATTTGATAAATATTTATCTTTTGTTACGAGTTACTCAGTATTTTTTTTTTTTTTCCTTATTCTTCTTCTTTTCATTTGTAACCTCAGTTAAAATGCTTGACTGGGGTGAAGAGGGCCACAGGACAGAAGCTGAGATTTCTTCATTAAGAGCAGCTTTTACACAAGAAGTTGCTGTATGGCATAAACTTGATCATCCTAATGTTACTAAGGTGTGAAGTTTGATATTTATGTTGTTTTTTCAATTTCTTTTGGGACTTCATAACATTTGTGAATTGTGATCGAATGTTGAACTGGGAACTTAGTGTTATGTTTTTATACAGCCTCATGCAAGCAGAAACTGAATTGAATTAACCTTATTATGTCAGAAAAGCATTTCTATGTGATGCTCAATAGGTTGTAGTTTTAACTTGTACAAGGCTCTTCTGTTTCAAAATCACAGTAAAAGCAATGTTGTATGTTTCTGACTTCTTTCTAAATGGCTAGCACAGTAGCATTTATCATGAATGTATACATAAACTGATAAGTTTCTTTCATATGATAGTACTACATTGTACATTGAACACTCACTAAAGCATAGCTTATTTGAATTTTAGTAATTTAAAGTAATCAGGTCATGAGAATTCTCAGAGCTATTTTTCGTGGCCTCTTTCTTGATATGATGTGGAGCTTAGACTCCTGATGCAGATTCATTATTGTTGTTGAAATGAGTGGTGTTTAATCAAGAGAATAATTTTGCATGAACAACTAGACACATTTAGAGATGGTTTTCTGTTACTATCTCCTCTGAGTAGATTGATAATATTCTGCACTATCATTTTCCAGTTTATAGGGGCAACAATGGGTTCGTCTGATCTACGAATACAGACTGAAAATGGGTTCATGGGCATGCCCAACAGTGTTTGTTGTGTTGTTGTGGAATATCTTCCAGGAGGTGCTCTGAAATCTTACCTCATAAAGAACAGACGAAGAAAACTAGCTTTTAAGGTCGTTGTCCAGCTGGCTTTGGATCTTGCTAGAGGGTATATTACTCGTCTCTTGTTTCTATCTCCCCTACACTCTAGCATTCTGTTTTGGCACTTAAATATTTGTGGGTTGTGATCTTGTCAAGCTTAATACTTAGACGATCATGAACTTTGTTTTGCAGTTTGAGTTACCTTCATTCGCAGAAGATTGTTCACAGAGATGTAAAGACAGAGAACATGCTTCTGGACAAATCGCGTACAGTAAAGATTGCGGATTTCGGGGTTGCTCGAGTTGAGGCTTCAAATCCTAATGACATGACTGGGGAGACTGGGACACTTGGTTACATGGCTCCTGAGGTATTTTTTCGTCCATTTACTTACTCATTATATAATTTAGCTTGATGTGTTGTTTAGTTTGTCTACATTTTTTCCCCAACATACTAAACCAGCTTAAATCCCATACATGAAGAAGTGGATGACGCCTCCTAAAAATTAGTTATATCCTTCTAAACTATAGTTCATTTACTTTGCTTGAAAGCTCTGTCACTTGCTATTAAAAAGAACAATGCTATACTAGTCATCCGAATGTTTCAGCTACGAGAGTCCTATTCTCTATAAAACAAATAACCAAAACTGGTGGTTACAGGTTCTCAATGGCAATCCCTATAACCGGAAGTGTGATGTTTACAGTTTTGGCATCTGTCTATGGGAGATATACTGCTGTGACATGCCATATCCCGACCTTAGTTTCTCAGAAGTTACTTCAGCTGTGGTCCGCCAGGTGAGTTTTCACTTCTCTTCTCTTTTCCTCAGCCTCGTATTTGTTTCTTGAGAAATAGTTTTACACGCCGAATCAACTCTACTTCATGTTGCATTTGCAGAATCTGAGACCAGAGATACCAAGATGTTGTCCAAGTTCCCTGTCCAACGTAATGAAGCGATGCTGGGATGCCAATCCGGACAAACGGCCAGAGATGGACGAAGTAGTTTCATTGTTGGAGGCCATTGACACATCAAAAGGTGGAGGTATGATCCCTGGTGACCAGCCTCAGGGTTGCCTATGCTTCCGCAAGTATCGAGGGCCTTGAAGCTCTCTTGCTTTCGACCAGATGAACAAATTTGAAGTATGATTATTCTTAGGATCGGAGAGATTTCGATCTAATCTGTATTTATGATGATGAAAAAGAATAGAAATTTGGGATGTTCAAAACAAGAGGTCAAGATTGCTGCTGGGTATACGCTGCTGAAAGAAATACACCTCGCTTTTTCGGAGGATGTAAAGCTTTTGTTAGTATTTTTTTTTCCCCTTCTTTTTCTCTGTTTTTCTTGGTTCTTAAGCACCTCCTTTGTAAGATCTCCCATCATATACCATAAATAATAATATTGTTGTTATAATTAAGTTGGCCAGGCCATACCACACATAACCTAAAAAGAAACTCTCAAGTACATGGCCTTCTTGTGTATTGGTGAATTCTTTTGCTTGATGATTTGGAAATGTAGGCTTAAGGTGAAAAGGTTTTACTTTACTCTTATGAGGCTTTTCTGTAATATGAATTGTTTAGGGTTTGCTATTTTCTTTTTCTTTCATTTTTTTTTATTATTGTTATTTATTTTTTTGTTTACACTTGTATCAATCAAACAACAAATTTCTCTACTCACTGTCTGTCTTTATAGTTTAAGCAAATTAAGCTTAAGAGCACATGGTGTGCTGCATTATTCCATTTAGTTTTGGTCTTGTAGTAAAAATGTAATAATACTTCTTGTGAATTATATTAAGTCTAAATAGAAAAATTTAGTCACGACATTAGTCTAGAACTTATATATATCACCAAAACTAGTAGCTCAAAAAGTTGTACCGGTACACAACTTAAAATGGGATTAATCTTAATTAAGGACCCAAAAAAGAAGTGAGCATTTTCTTTTTAATTAGAGTACTTAATAATATTATTGTGTCCCTCTAATTCTAAACACTTGAGAGTTGAACTTCAGAGGTAGACTTGTCATCATCATTATCATCATCATCATCATCCCATTTTGTTGTTTTGTAATATGTAGCATATAGAATCAGCTGTACTAAACCAGATAAAGCTCCCAAACCATTTGGTATCTGTACATATAATAATTAAGTAATTAAAACCTTATTATGTACACAATTATGCAGTGGTTAATTATTTGAGCAAAAATAATTACCAATATAAAGGGGTCAAATTTAAGGAGGGCGTAGATAACCCAGATCAGTCCATTGCAGAAGTTAGCAAGTGATAGATAGAATGGCATATACTTCACACTCTTTGTCCTAATCACCATACGCTGAAAGTTTATACACATAATTAATTACAGACATATTTGCAAAATATACTAAAATCTGAATAAATATATTTATATTACCATGACTGTCAATGGTGAAGTATACATAATGACATTGAAGATTATAGAAAGCATCCCTACAAGCATAGACCGTTCCTTGGTGGTATGTAAAACTCTGAGTGTGATGATTACTATAATCAGAAAGAATATAGTTTCAATCATTACAGCAATGATGATCTTTTTCTGTAATTAAAAAAAAATATATTTAAAAAATTAGTCATATGTTTACTGAAAAAAATGTTAAGTAAATTAAGTTTTGAGATAGAAATTTAGGATACTTACGCGCTTGGAGGGAGGAGAAAATACCAAAAAGATGGCGACGTAGGCGAGTTCTATGAAGAACCCTGTGCCGTTGATGGTGACGACAAGAATGTTGTCTGGCCGGACGACTGGAAGGCCATAGAATGACCACAATGCACAATTGAGAAGAGTGGCTACATAGGGATCCGGCTTGAAATCTTCTACTGCTCTTTGTTTGCAAATTTTCACAAATGTTGGTCTACAAATATAATTGTCACACATTGATGTTATTAATAATTAGTTTCCATATAGTATGAAATTTAACAACATTCAAAGAAAAAAGTATTATTAGTGAGAAGAATATTACATTGGGGAGGTGAATAAACAGAAAGATATAACATTTCCTGCCCAAACATTAAAACAAAAAGAGAAAAAAGATTAGAAACTATATACATAATAATATTATCGATGGAAATTAAAGAAATTAAATGAAAGCATATTGCTAGATTAATTAGGATATGTTATGACAGACCAATAATCCCTACAACGGTTCTTATGACTCCTGTATTAACCATTGTTGTTATTTTTGTTTGTTGTTACATTCAAAAATAACTACTGAACTGAAAAAATCAGTACAAGTAGGAAGGAAGAAGAGAAGAGTGTAATAAGATAGATAGATATATTGTACGTGGTAGTGGTAGAAGTAGTTGAGTTTGTAATGAGAGAAGGTTTTTTTTTATTATTATTTATAAATGTTTTTTTTATGCAATCAACTTTGGAAAGTAAAAAGTAGATGCAATGTAGGGAAGATAAAACTAACTGTTACATGTGTGAGTGAAATCTGTAACTGATCACTGAAGAAAAAGTCTCAACTTTGTTGATGGCGGGTATTAAGGAGATGGTAATTGTGGGCCAAATAAAAGAAAAACTTACACATGCATATTGGAATCTTTCATTTACATTTATAGATATTACGTGGGAAATTGTGTTACACCCCACGTTTTTTATTATCTCACTTTTTTAATTTTCTTAAACCAAGATTAATCTTTTTAGGTGAGAGAATATTAGTTTTGCTTTTCTTGATGGAGTTTTTTTTTTTTTTTACATTTATGATGCTGACACTCACCATCTAACTAAGATAGTTCCTTATTTAATCGAAAGACATATTTTGTTAAATTATGAGCCAAGAAATAAGAAAACAATATGAAATAAAATTACTCTCAAAAAGTTACACAATAAAGCTATACGTCCTTAAATAGTATACCAAAATTGTCTAACCAATAAATATGCTTTGTTAAACCATAAGCTGCAGAAATAAGAAAACAACATAGGACAAAACTAACTCTGAAATTTAGACCATAAAAATATACGTTCCCAAATAGCATACCAAAAAAGTTAGAGTTTCAACTTGTAATTAAAAAACTACTTGAAATATCACAAAACAAACGCAAAAAAAATATTTTATTAGAATAACAATCTTTAAATAAAATAATATATTGATAAAATACTAAATTTTGAGACTCTTGATTTTATCAAGTAAAAATTAATAAAAAAACTTAAAAATACTAAGTTAAAAGTGTTACTATTTAGCTAGTAGTAACGTACTAACACACAACTATTTTTAACTTATCAAAATTCAATAATCATACCACATTAACTTATAAAATAAGATAATTTTCTAAATTATTATTAAGGAGTGTACTGTTTTCCAAATATATAAAACTAGGTAACAATGCCGCGCTTCGCGCAGCTCTTAAAATATTTTTAAACTATATTATTTTTTAAAATACGACAAACTAAAAAGTCTCTGCAGTATAAAATACGTAAATTATACGTTGTGATAGACTCTTGAAGAGTTTTTGATTAATTGAAGAACAAACTTTTATTTCTTTTGTATATCGAGAAATATTAAATGTATAAAGTTTGTTCATTAGTATTGAAGTCCTGAAGTACTTCATATGTATTAAGAATTATAGATATATGATCATTTGATATGAAAATTAAGATCATACAACAAGATGAAACAAATATATGGTATTGGAGTACCATCATTGTCACAAATGAAATTTATATTAGCATTAATGTGTTATGTTCATATCTACTTGAAATGTTAAATTTTAGTATGAACAAGATTGTATATACACATGAATGATACAATTAGTTGGATAAATATTAATGTTCCACGAACCCCTCATCTATAATTTAGAAGTCCATACATACTCTGGAAGAGTTATAGAAAATATATGATCAAAGATTGTATATGGTGATATTTTAAAAGTGATAACAATAATCTTATGAGATATATTATCACCAAAAGAATTATGGATCATATGTGCATGAGGGGGAGACATATTCATGTTGCACTCTTTTTCCCTTAGTTCAGGTTTTGTCCCAATGGGTTTTCCTGATAAGGTTTTTAACGAGGCAACTTGCAAATAATTATGAATATGAAATATACATTGTACTCTTTTTCCCTAGCTCAGATTTTGTCCCACTGAGTTTTTCTGGCAAGGTTTTTAACGAGGCAGCTATAAATCATGTTAACATACTTGCATTTTATGAAGCAAGTAGAGAATGTGTGGGAGTGAGATCATTGACATAGCATATTCGGGAAACATATGGATTGCACTCTATAAAGAAGTATCAACACAAACAGTTCTCTATGAAGATAATACTGCTTGCATCACTCAACTAAAAGGAGGGTACATTGAAGGAGATAGAGTTAGAACACATTTCACGAAATTCTTCTTTATACGCTTCAAGAAAATGCATATTGGTGTTCAACATATTCAATCAAGTGTCAATCTTACAAACTTATTCACAAAGTTATTACCAACATCAACATTTGAGAAGACGGCAGACAAGATCGAAATTCGTTGATTAGAAGATCTCCACAAATGCCTAAATTCGTCGATTAGAAGATCTCATGTATTTGTATAAATAGGGGTTCACCCCATTGAAATAAACAACTTAGAAATTCTCATTCACTTTCTCTTTCTCTCTTCATCTTCTTCTTCTTTCTTCTCATCTACTTTATATTATTTTATATTATTTCATAACACGTTATCAGCACGAGTCTCTGCCCAAGCTTCAAGCATGAGTCTCTGCCTAAGACCCAATGTAAGTATTTTGTTAAAGTTCTTCAATTGTTTCAAAGTCACGATACACTAAATATATATTTATATATATACTCATCTGACTGAAACAATTTCAAGAATCATTTGGTTTCCTTTTTCTTTTTATCTATATATCTATATATTATATATGTATGTATATATTTTTATATATTTATTATTAATTTCATATATATATATATTATGTTCTTATCATTCATAATATTTACAATATATGTGTGCCTATGATATGATAGAGAAAATCTATATAAATTATACATATATCCAAAAGATTATGTATTATCGATAAAATATTGCATATATCCTAAAGATTATGCATCATCGATAAAATATTGCATGTATCCTGAAGATTATGCATCATCGATAAAAAATTGTATGTATCCTGAAGATTATGCATCCTCGATAAAATCTTGCATATATCGTGAAGATTATGCAAACATAATATTTATTATATAGTTGATGGATATATAATGAAAGAGATGAATACATATTTATATATATGTTCTTGTATTCTTTGAGGACAATGAAAAGTAATCTAATATCGATATAGATTTTGACAAACATTTCCTGAAGTAAATGTTTTATATTTGTCAAAAAAAATGATTGTATTTATGTGAATACAACTAAAGAATCATTAAAAATGATTATTATTGATGCAATTTTATAGTGGGTTTTGAATATCTAAAAAGAATATTAAGAAAATTATCTAAAAAGAATATTAAGAAAATTATGTATTATTACCATTAATTGTAATCAATATTCCTCTTTTTCTTAGTTTCCCTTTTTCTTAGTTTCTTAATATTTCACTCTTGTATTTGTATAAATAGGGGTTCACCCCATTGGAATAAACAACTCAGAAATTCTCATTCACTTTCTCTTTCTCTCTTCATCTTTTTCTTCTTTCTTCTCATCTACTTTATATTATTTTATATTATTTTATAACACGTTATCAGCACGAGTCTCTGCCCAAGCTTCAAGCATGAGTCTCTTCCTAAGACCCAATGTAAGTATTTTGTCAATTTTCTTGAATTGTTTCAAAGTCACGATACACTAAATATATATTTATATATATACTTATCTGACTGAAACAATTTCAAGAATCCTTTATTTTCTTTTTTCTTTTTATCTATATATATATATATATATCTATATATTATATATGTATGTATATGTTTTTATATATTGATTCATATATATACATATTATGTATTTATCATTCATAATATTTACAATATATGTTTGCCTATGATATGATAAAGAAAATCTATATAAATTATACATATACCCTGAAGATTATGTATCCTCGAAAAATATTGCATATATCTTAAAGATTATGCATCATCGACAAAATATTGCATATATCCTGATGATTATGCGTCCTCAATAAAATCTTGCATATATCCTGAAGATTATGCAAACGTAATATTCATTATATAGTTGATGGATATATAATGAAAGAGATGAATACATATTTATATATATGTTCTTGTATTCTTTGAGGACAATGAAAAGTAATCTAATATCGATATAGATTTTGACAAACATTTCCTGAAGTAAATGTTTTATTTTTGTCAAAAAAAAAATGATTGTATTTATGTGAATACAACTAAAGAATCATTAAAAATGATTATTATTGATGCAATTTTATAGTGGGTTTTGAATATCCAAAAAGAATATTAAGAAAATTGCATTGAAACATCAAAGTATAAGAATAACAATGAGCATGACTAATGTTATTTAAATACATGAGGCATGTATTTATTGTTCATCATTCCCTGCAGAGAATGATACGAATTGAAGTCAATTACTTTTAAAGATTCCTCGTATTAGTCATGTTATTATACATTGTTATTACTTGCAATATTGGAAATTATTGAATCTGACATATATTAAAGATTAAATTTTGCATACATCTTGGAGACTATGCAAAAATTGCATTCATATATTCTTTGAAATATCGTAAAAATTGAATAATTTCTTATATTTTTATGGATGAACAAGTAATAAATTTTTAAGAAATTTATAATAATGTTCTACTTGTTCAACGTCATTCCCCGAAGTGAATGTAATGATTTTAAATAATCAATGACATTATTTACTAAAATATTTACAGAAAAAAGTGGAAACAACCAAAAGATGAGATACTACACACAATCAAAGTGCATGAAATCTATATATCATGTGTGGAATTGAATAATAGTGGTCGCGTACTTGTAGTACGGACACACTTATAATCAAGATAAAAGTATACTTGATTATTTAATAGAATGTGAATTGTACAAACTTATTGTACATTTAGAATATTTAAATATCATTACCTAAAGAGAATGAATAGGCATGAAATTCTATTTCAAAGAATATAGATTTCACATATATTGGTAATGCCAGAAGGAAATTAATCTATACATATTTTATTATTTCTTGAAATCAATAGTTTCAAACTATTGTTGGTACATGATATGTAAATATATAGTTACCATATAATTCAGTTTGCATAATCCCAAAAGTGGATATATAATTTACTAATATTTGTTAGTGATCCAATATAATCAAAGTGATAAAGAATCACAAAATGATTATTTGAAAAGCTTCCTGAAGAAGTCTTACATACAATTGCTACTTTGAGTAGTAAAATGTCTTTGTATGTACCTAGATTTGTAACTTTTATCTAGTTATGAAAGTGATAATAAATAACTTATTATATGTACTTGTTGTACATTTAAATATATAATATATCAAGTCATGATAATTAGACTGATGAATAGTCTATTAATAAATTAGACGACTTGTTAAAAAGATATCAGGAAAAATGAATGATATGTTATGGTTATATCTATTTGACCATTACAATAACATGATGAAGTTGTCATGTATCTTTTAAATTATACACATCATTGAATTGATGATAGTGATTCCTGAAGAGTGTATATGTTTTGGAGAATAATATAATTATATTATTCGTGTATATAAAAATAAAACTTGTAATGATTATGTTGTAATGAATTTACATTACATTTTGAAAGTTTCATTGAAATACAAATTATAGTGAACCTGAAGTTCATGAATTGGATTATTTTGACATGATCAATCATATGCAATAAATTGTCAAAGAATTTGACTAAATTTTGTTGAAGAACCAGAAGATTCTTCTCATTGTTATTTATAAGGCTCAAAAGAAGAATGTGCATATATTTTTCCACATAGAAAATATTTAAATTATATTTTCTTAACAATCTTGAGCCATTGTTAGATTTTTATTGCATAGTTTCTTATCGATGTGATAAGATTATATAATCATGCATTTACAAAATGTGTAAATTTATGTATTTCTAATTATACACGTATGACTCATTCTTAGAAATGAATTAAGTTCATAAGGATTGAACTTGAAACTGAAGTTTATTGAACCTGAAGTTCAATGTCACATAGTATATATGAGTTTAAACAAATATTGATTCATTGTGATATACTGAAATCCCTACAAGTATATTAATATTATTAGATATCACAATTTTTAAAAATTCTCTCGATCAGGGGGAGAGAAGCAGTTGGGATCGATGATAATTTTTGAAAAATGATCCTTGCACAAAGTATATAAGAACAATATAGTTCAAAATGATATATACCAACTGCAAATCAATATTATTCAAAGTTGAGATAGAATGAGTTGAAAACGCCTGAAGCGTAAATGAATAATGTAAAAATTATTAATAAATGTTCATTTTATTTGCCCTGAAGTTGTTAAATCTAGAGGTACTCATGGAGATACCTTAATGTTATAAAGTATTAAAATGATAACCGTGATGAAAACGGTACTCGAAAAGACTCCCAAGAGAAGTTAGACATAACACATTTGATCATAATTGAATCCCTGAAGTGATTCTATATAGGTACCTATAAATGATAAACATATTTGAAAAATATGTAATTTAAAGAGATCTCTATAAGTTATGTCAATATGGGAGGAAATTATCATTTATTGAAATTTTTGTCGACAATAAATATTGAATGTTTGCATATGCAATAAACTAACATGAGATAGCAAGGATCATGGTATTAGATTTGTCGAGAATCATCGACATACATTTTGATTTTTGGCTAAAATATTATGACGCAATCCAGGCAAATTTACTCACATAAAGTGAAGTAAGACCTGTAGGGTGTGCAAATAAATATTTCTAATGAGAAATTTGCATATATGTATTTGTACATAATGAATTGTTGTACAAAGTTTGCATAGACATGAGATTGATTGAAGTAAGGCTTAAATATTGAGAAAATATAATCATGATTTGATTATAGCCTGGAATATATTTTATGAGGATTTATAAGCGTCACATAAATGTTGCAACAAAAGGTTATTTATTTGGAGCTCCTAATATAGTGAGAATTTGAAATAAGCCTTATCTAAAAATTCTAGAAGAATTTAATACATGTCTTAAGTGATATAAATTCAAAGTCGCGCGCACTATATGACAAAGATCTTTGTATGAAATAAAGACATGTAAGTAAATTATTATTTGAAAAATACCTATGGTTGTCTATGCAATATAAATACGTAAATTATACGTTGTGATAAACTCTTGAAGAGTTTTTTTAATTAATTGCAAAACAAACTTTTATTTCTTTTGTATATCGAGAAATATTAATGTATAAAGTTTGTTCATTAGTATTGAAGTCTTGAAGTACTTCATATGTATCAAGAATTATAGATATATGATCATTTATTAAGATCATACAACAAGATGGAACAAATATATGGTCTTGGAGTACCATCATTGTCACAAATGAAAATTTATAGTACCATTAATGTGTTATGTTCATATCTACTTGAAATTTTAAATTTTAGTATGAACAAAGTTGTGTACACACATGAATGATACAATTAGTTGGATAAAGATTAATGTTCCACGAACCCCTCATCTATAAGAAGTCCATACATACTCTGGAAGAGTTATAGAAAATATATGATCAAAGATTATATATGGTGATATTTTAAAAGTGATAACAATAATCTTATGAGATATATTATCACCAAAAGAATTATGGATCATATGTGCATGAGGGGGAGACATATTTTGCACTCTTTTTCCCTTAGTTCAAGTTTTGTCCCAATGGGTTTTCCTGGCAAGGTTTTTAACGAGGCAACTTGCAAATAATTATGAATATGAAATATATATTGTACTCTTTTCCCTAGCTCAGATTTTGTCCCACTGGGTTTTTCTGGCAAGGTTTTTAACGAGGCAACTATAAATCATGTTAACATACTTGCATTTTATGAAGCAAGTAGAAAATGTGTGTGAGTGAGATCATTGACATAGCATATTCGGGAAACATATAGATTTCACTCAATAAAGAAGTATCAACCCAAGCAATTCTCTATGGATAATACTGCTTGCATCGTTCAACTAAAAGGAGGTACATTGAAGGAGATAGAGTTAGAACACATTTCACGAAATTCTTCTTTATACGCTTCAAGAAAATGCATATTGGTGTTCAACATATTCAATCAAGTGTCAATCTTGCAAACTTATTCACAAAGTTATTACCAACATCAACATTTGAGAAGACGGCAGACAAGATCGAAATTCGTCGATTAGAAGATCTCCACAAATGCCTAAATGAGGGGGAGTTAGTTTACACTATACTCTTTTTCTTTGATCAAGTTTTCAGCAAGATTTTTAATAAGACAGTTATTATGGACATCCAAGGGGGAGTGTTATAAATATTAATAATTATGTGGATGCCCAAATCTTTTATTTATTACCATTAATTGTAATCAATATTCCTCTTTTTCTTAGTTTTCCTTTTTCTTAGTTTCTTAATATTTCACTCTTGTATTTGTATAAATAGGGGTTCACCCCATTGGAATAAACAACTCAGAAATTCTCATTCACTTTCTCTTTCTCTCTTCATCTTCTTCTTCTTTCTTCTCATCTACTTTATATTATTTTATAACACGTTATCAGCACGAGTCTCTGCCCAAGCTTCAAGCATGAGTCTCTTCCTAAGACCCAATGTAAGTATTTTGTCAATTTTCTTGAATTGTTTCAAAGTCACGATACACTAAATATATATTTATATATATACTTATCTGACTGAAACAATTTCAAGAATCCTTTATTTTCTTTTTTCTTTTTATCTATATATATATATCTATATATTATATATGTATGTATATGTTTTTATATATTGATTCATATATATACATATTATGTACTTATCATTCATAATATTTACAATATACGTGTATAATTAGAAATACATAAATTTACACATTTTGTAAATGCATGATTATATAATCTTATCACATCGATAAGAAACTATGCAATAAAAATCTAACAATGGCTCAAGATTGTTAAGAAAATATAATTTAAATATTTTCTATGTGCAAATATATGCACATTCTTCTTTTGAGCCTTATAAATAACAATGAGAAGAATCTTCTGGTTCTTCAACAAAATTTAGTCAAATTTTTTGACAATTTATTGCATATGATTGATCATGTCAAAATAATTCAATTCATGAACTTCAGGTTCACTATAATTTGTATTTCAATGAAACTTTCAAAATGTAATGTAAATTCATTACAACATAATCATTACAAGTTTCATTTTTATATACACGAATAATATAATTATATTATTCTCCAAAACATATACACTCTTCAGGAATCACTATCATCAATTCAATGATGTGTATAATTTAAAAGATACATGACAACTTCATCATGTTATTGTAATGGTCAAATAGATATAACCATAACATATCATTCATTTTTCCTGATATCTTTTTAACAAGTCGTCTAATTTATTAATAGACTATTCATCAGTCTAATTATCATGACTTGATATATTATATATTTAAATGTACAACAAGTACATATAATAAGTTATTTATTATCACTTTCATAACTAGATAAAAGTTACACATCTAGGTACATACAAAGACATTTTACTACTCAAAGTAGCAATTGTATGTAAGACTTCTTCAGGAAGCTTTTCAAATAATCATTTTGTGATTCTTTATCACTTTGATTATATTGGATCACTGACAAATATTAGTAAATTATATATCCACTTTTGGGAATATGCAAACTGAATTATATAGTAACTATATATATATATATATACATATCCTGTACTAACAATAGTTTGAAACTATTGATTTCAAGAAATAATAAAATATATATATATATATTAATTTGCTTCTGGCATTACCAATATATGTGAAATCTATATTCTTTGAAATAGAATTTCATGTCTATTCATTCTCTTTAGGTAATGATAATTAAATATTTTAAATGTACAATAAGTTTGTACAATTCACATTCTATTAAATAATCAAGTATACTTTTATCTTGATTATAAGTATGTCAGTACTACAGGTACGCGACCACTATTATTCAATTCCACACATGATATATAAATTTCATGCACTTTGATTATGTGTGGTATCTCGTCTTTTAGTTGTTTCCACTTTTTCTGGAAATATTTGAGTAGTAAATAATGTCATTGATTATTTAAAATCATTACATTCACTTCGGGGAATGACGTTGAACAAGTAGAACATTATTATAAATTTCTTAAAAATTTATTACTTGTTCATCCATAAAAAATATAAGAAATTATTCAACAATTTCTTTTACGATATTTCAAAGAATATATGAATGCAATTTTTGCATAGTCTCCAAGATGTATGCAAAATTTAATCTTTAACATATGTCAGATTCAATAATTTCCAACATTGCAAGTAATAACAATGTATAATAACATGACTAATACGAGGAATCTTTAAAAGTGATTGACTTCAATTCGTATCATTCTCTGCAGGGAATGATGAACAATAAATACTGCCTCATGTATTTAAATAACATTAGTCATGCTCATTGTTATTCTTATACTTTAATGTTTCAATGCAATTTTCTTAACATTCTTTTTGGGTATTCAAAACCCACTATAAAATTGCATCAATAATAATCATTTTTAATGATTCTTTAGTTGTATTCACATAAATACAATCATTTTTTTTCTTCGATAAATATAAAACATTTACTTCAGGAAATGTTTGTCAAAATCTATATCGATATTAGATTATTTTTCATTGTCCTCAAAGAATACAAGAACATATATATAAATATGTATTCATCTCTTTCATTATATATTCATCAACTATATAATGAATATTACGTTTGCATAATCTTCAGGATATATGCAAGATTTTATTGAGGACGCATAATCATCAGGATGTATGCAATATTTTATCGAGGATGCATAATCTTCAGGATATATGCAATATTTTATCGATGATGCATAATCTTCAGGATATATGCAATATTTTATCGATGATGCATAATCTTCAGGATATATGCAATATTTTATCGATGATGCATAATCTTCAGGATATATGCAATATTTTATCGATGATGCATAATCTTTAGGATATATGCAATATTTTATCGATGATGCATAATCTTTAGGATATATGCAATATTTTATCGATGATACATAATCTTCTAGATATATGTATAATTTATATAGATTTTCTCTATCATATCATAGGCACACATATATTGTAAATATTATGAATGATAAGACCATTATATATATGAAATCAATAACAAATATATAAAAATATATACATACATATATAATATATAGATATATAGATAAAAAGAAAAAGGAAACCAAATGATTCTTGAAATTGTTTCAGTCAGATGAGTATATATATAAATATATATTTAGTGTATCGTGACTTTGAAACAATTCAAGAACTTTAACAAAATGCTTACATTGGGTCTTAGGCAGAGATTTATGCTTGAAGCTTGGGCAGAGACTCGTGCTGATAACGTGTTATAAAATAATATAATATAATATAAAGTAGATGAGAAGAAAGAAGAAGAAGATGTAGAGAGAAAGAGAAAGTGAAGGAGAATTTCTGAGTTATTTATTCCAATGGGGTGAACCCCTATTTATACAAATACAAGAGTGAGATCTTAAGAAACTAAGAAAAAGGGAAACTAAGGAAAAGATGAATGTTGATTACAATTCATGGTAATGAATAAAAGATTTGGACATCCACATAATTATTAATATTTATAACAGTCGTCAATTTAAATTAATAATTTTAATATAAAACATCAAAACTATATAAATTTCCTTAATTTAGCAGCTACTTATTGATTCGAGCTAATTATTTACATACATTTTATTTTATCAAATTAATCTAACTTAAGTTTATAACAAAAATATTCAAACGTCCAATATTTTGGTACATATATTTTTTAAATTATTAAACACAATAAAAAATAATAATCTTATCCTAACAATTTATATAAGCTTAAATAATATGCTATAAAGACAAAACAAAAATAATAATTATGTTTTGTTGAGATGTACTTTTATTTCATAATTGAGAATGTTTATTTAAATATAAATGATACTTGATCATCTTTTAATTTCTTGGAAGACATTTTTAAATCTCTCTTTATTTTATTGAGATGAGATCATACACATTTTTCATAATATATTATATATTACATCTAAATTATAAATAATTTTTTTTTTTGCTGAAAAAAAATTAATTAAAATTCAATTAAAAAATAATCTTCTTCACTTAATCTCTAAATAGAGAAATTTTCTTTCATCACCTGTACATTTGTGTATCCAAAAAGCTTCTTTCTCTAAAGTTAGCTATAATTTGATGAAAAATATTTCATGTACAACAAATTATTATGTAAAAGTATCTAGAAAAATTATATTTATAAGAAAAATGACTTATAATAAGAAGTTGCTCATATCTCTTTATTATATTACATATATATATTATTTATATACAACTTAATAATAGGATGGTATATTAATATAGAGTTTTCATAATATTAATTAATATAATGCATAGTTCTATATTTATACTTTGTATACATATAATGACTTAGTAACTAATAGAGTGGTATTTAAATATGAGCTTTTCATATTCTTAAGAATGCAACCAATTTTAATGTACATTCTTCTTTTTGTTATTATTTCTTTTATAATTATTAAAAAATTAAAAAACCTAGAAATTAGAAACAATAGAAAGAAATAGTAGTTGCCATGTCAATCACACTTTTATATTTACCTTTATATGAATATATAGATATATAAGATATAAATATAAATAAATGAAAGATATAAATTAATATTTATTTCTTATTATTATAATTATATGGGTAATAATGTGCATAGATTTTATATTTGAGTTTTATTACATATTATTTTGTTTTAATAATTGGAATATATATAAGCAAATAACATATATAAAATATTCTATAAAAAAAATATTCAAACAACTGTTATATATTTTAATAATTATTTAAGCATTATATATGTAATTAATATATAAATATTAAAATCAAAACTTATTTTATAATAAATCACTTAGTATACTCTATTATACCTATTATCAATATATTAATTAAAAATACTACATACTTTTTATTTTAATTTATATTGTATTATAATTTCATTTTTCTTTTGGTAAGCAAGAATGATCATATCAAATAATATTAATTAATTAATAATAGATAATAAAACTAAAATAATTAGTATTATTATAAAATTCGGTTATTTTTGCATCTTTTAATTGGGTAGGTTAACTTTATTTTTTTAATTATTTAATTTTTCTCTTTTAATTAATTAATTATTATTTAATAAATCTTAAAAATTAGAATAATGTGAGATTAAAATTTAAAATAACCACAGAATAAATAAATTAGAAAGTAATAAGAAGATCATGCCACAGAAGTATATCAAATAAACTTTCATTCTATGTGAGGAGCTTATAACATTTTCCAGTAAGAAATTTGTTCATCATTTACCTGATAAACATCATTAACATGTATGATAAATGTGCTATTTAAGAAAGTAGAAAATTCATGAAGCTTTCAAAGATACTTCAGGATTGGTGCTAGTTCTCCTTAATTAGCATAGCAAAAACTTCTTTACATGAATACTTGTTGATTGACATAACCTACACGTAAAATTGATACAAATGTAAGTACATATGCTAATATATAAACATGTATATATATAAATAAATATATTTATACACTTAAAATATTACTTATAAGTTGCCTAACAAAGATTAGAGAAGAAACAATAGCACAAATCAAAATATATATTGCATAAAAGAGGACATATATACCTACATATATAGTGATAAAATACAATAAATAAAAGAGTTATGAATAAGTTGAAAGGTTGTAAAATTATGAATAAGTTGAAAGGTTGCAGTTAAATATTTATTATCACTAATTACATTAAAATAAGTTGAAAGGTGTAATTGAATATTTATTATCACGTTTTTATGAATACAAAATTAATAAAAATATAAATTTTTGAGAAAATAGAAAAGGTTAATGAAATAAAATGTAGAGTGCCACTTAACCTCTCTAATGCTTTCCTATATATAGATATAGATTAGTTTCCAACATTACAAACTTAAATTGATTTCAAAAAAAAAATTACAAACTTAAATACTAATTAAATACTAATAAATTTAATATCCAATCCAATACATCATATCCTTCCATTGAAAAATATTTATTGCACAGCTAAAATCTCAAATTAGCTTCAATAAAATGAAGACAATAAATATTATTTATTAGTCTACCATTAATTATAAATCCTCCTTAATTTAACACCTAAGACCATCTCCAATGGGAGATGTAAAATTTGTGCTATATTTGACACAAAAAGTAGTTTTATAGTAAATTTACTCCAAATTTTAGCTTTGTGCTCCAATGTACAATTGTAAAATTTTAATGTAAAATTTAATAGTAGAAATTACACTATATATGGAAAAATTACTTAGCATTAATGCTAAGGGGTTATGGTTTTTTTTTATTTTTTTACATTTATATAGGTTTTTTTATGCCATATTTTTGTAAAAAATGATAGAAATTCCATATTTATAAACAATAATAAGTTTTGCCAGAAAAGTCGCTGGCACCGGAAAAGTCACCGGCGTCAGAAAAGTCACCGTCGCCGGAAAAAGTCAATGGAAAAGTCACCAAAAATAGATGTCTCAAATATAAACAAAAATAAAACCGGTTCTATAACATAATGAATGAAAATAAATAACACAAAATAACTTAAACCGGTTATAATTGAAATATAACCGACTTTGTAACATAATGAATAAAAATAAATAAAACAAAATAACTCAAACTAATTATTATTAAATTAGAACCGGTTCTATAACAATGTTATAATGAATAAAAATAAATAACACAAAATAACTCAAATCGATTATAACTAAAATAGAACCGGTTATATAGACATAATGAATGAGTACTTTTGAGGTATATATGGTATGAGTGTAATTATTTGATGGGTTGGAGCATGTTGAATGGATGTTTTTGTTTGACCTTTTTTATTTAACTGGTTTTTGTGTGTAAATTTTTATCTTAGTTGCTTTACGGAACCAGTTTTTTTATCTTAAATTTTTAACTAGTTGATAAATATAACTACTTTTTTTTTTATATTATATTTGAGTTATTGTGTGTTATTATTTGTGTTTATTTATTTTGTTATGGAACTAATTCTTTTCATATTTATGCCTCAACATTTTTTAAAATTGATCTCTATTTTTTTTTTTTTTGAAAAAAATTATAATCGGTTTTATGAGGTATTATGTGTTATGATGTTTTTGATTGTAGAACTATTTTATTTTTAATTTATGTTTTAGTGTTTTAGGAACTGATTTCCCCTTTATTTTTTAATTGTAATCAGTTTGAATTATTGTGTGTTACTTGTTTGTATTCATTATGTTATATAACCGGTTCTATTTTAGTTATAATCAGTTCCGTGTTATTTGTGTTATTGGAGAGCTTTCTACCTGGTTATAGTCAGTTGAATCCTCTCCTTCATTCTCAAATTTCTGGTTGAATGGTTTGTTGTGTATTTGTAGAACCAATTCTTCTACAGTTATTTTGTATTTGCATTAGTTGTTCGAAAGAAGGATTTTCTACTGTATGCATAACAGAGGATCAGTTACTCCTGTATGTGTCTTTCTGAGCTCAGTGTAGAACATGAGGGAGCTGTCACTTAATAGCTTTATTGGTGTTGGTCCTGATAATATCTGGTAGGATATGTCTATGAATTTTCTGTTGCATTTTATCTCAGATTTTATCAGCTCAACTAAGTTTTCTAGTGAACAATTGGTTGGAATTAGTATTTCAGTCATTGTGTAGTCATCATAACTTATATTGTCTGTCCATTGGCCCCAATACTTGATCACACACATAATGTGTGACAGCCAGTAGTCCCGTGATCCGTAAGGGGAAATACCGGGTAAGCTGTACAATCCCACATCGCCCGGGGAAGGTCAAGTGGGATGATTCTGAGACTGTGTAGGTATGGGACTGCACAGTTGAAGAGAGCTTAAATGGATTGATTGGTACTACCTATATCAACAAGGTGCATCTTGTTTTTCGGTAGCCCATCACGAAAGAACTCCACAGTTAAGCGAGCTTGACTTGGGAGTAATTTTAGGATGGGTGACCTCCTGGGAAGTTTTCCCAGGAAGCATGCGAGTGAGGACAAAGCATGCTGGAAACACTCGTGTTGGTCTGTAGGGTCAGTCATCAATCCAGGAAGCAGCCAGAGTGACGTACTCGTGTATAAGAGCCATTCATTCCGTGGGTGTAAGGGCACAATGGAGGCTTGAAGCGGGGACGTTACAAATGGTATCAGAGCCTTGACCCAGCCGGAAGTGTGGTCGACGAGGACGTCGGACCCCGCAAGGGGGGGTGATTGTGACAGCCAGTAGTCCCGTGATCCGTAAGGGGAAATACCGGGTAAGCTGTACAATCCCACATTGCCTGGGGAAGGTCAAGTGGGATGATTCTGAGACTGTGTAGGTATGGGACTGCACAGTTGAAGAGAGCTTAAATGGATTGATTGGTACTACCTATATCAACAAGGTGCATCTTGTTTTTCGGTAGCCCATCACGAAAGAACTCCACAGTTAAGCGAGCTTGACTTGGGAGTAATTTTAGGATGGGTGACCTCCTGGGAAGTTTTCCCAGGAAGCATGCGAGTGAGGACAAAGCATGCTGGAAACACTCGTGTTGGTCTGTAGGGTCAGTCATCAATCCAGGAAGCAGCCAGAGTGACGTACTCGTGTATAAGAGCCATTCATTCCGTGGGTGTAAGGGCACAATGGAGGCTTGAAGCGGGGACGTTACATAATGTGTTTCATTCCTATTGTTGACCGAGGTTTTCGGCAACTAATAAAATATTATAAAGTTAGAGAGCTGTAAGAAAATTAGAGAAGGATTTTTACGTGGTTGGGGCGTTAATGAGCCTTAGTCCACGAGTCTTTGTTATTTATGGATGTCTTTAATACAGAGAATGTATTTGGGGAGTGTTTCACTCTTATAAATACAGAGAATGTTCTTGGTGAGTATTTACTCTGCTTGCTCATATGCAGCCCAAGATTCTCGATCCCATTTAATGAGCTTTGAGGGGGTATTTATAGTTTTTTGGTGGGGTGATCCCCAGAATTATCCTTACAAGTGTATCTGTAAGTATCCATAAAGTTGGGCATTCCCAATGAATATACCATGGGTAATGCATGGTCAAATCCCTAGGTGTTGTAGGGTTTTTATGTGGAATGTCCTTATTGTCTTTTGACTGATGTGACTCTTCACAGTGTAGCCGTCGCTAGACTTAAATGATCATTACTTTGTAGCTGCTGGTTGGAGGTTGTGCCGTCAGACTTTATTGCGTGTAGCAGTCCCAACACGCTTCCTTCCATGTGGCATTTAATGCGACTTGATTGCTCAGGAGAAACCTGACACCTCGCGGAGATGCCTTAGCGTTATTCGAGCTTCCGGGAGCATATGGGGTTCCATATGCCTTCTCCGGGAGCTACGTCCCGGACGCTGCCTTACGGCATAAAGTCTTAGCAAATATTGTAAATTGCTTGATCCACGTGTCCTTCCTGTGAGTTGGGACCCACTGAGGCGAGAGGTCTCGGTCCGTCAAGCCTATTGCGGTGAAGGCCTCCTTGAAGAGTAGGTTCACGGAACTTCCATTGTCAATTAAGACTCTGGCCACCACTTTATTTGCGATGGGGGTCTCTATGACCAATGGGTCATGATGAGGGAAGCGCACTGTCTTGGTGTCTTCTTCCGTGAACGTGATGGGTTGGTCCATCAGCCGGGGCCTTTGAGCTGGGAGTTGAGTAACCTCCCAAACCTCATTGTGTTTCACGGCCCTTGCGTATCGTTTGAGCTCCTTGCGAGTAGTTCCTCCGATATGGGGACCTCCGGAGATCATGGCTACCCTCCCGTTAGGTCTGGGCAGCAGACCGGGGATGTGCTGGGCGTCGCCCGCGGGAGCAGTTGGAGCTAACGCTCCTGCTGTACTTCCCGGTGTTCCCTGAGGCACACCCACGCCGCCGGCCGGATTAAGGTGAGGCAACCTATTTTTGATCCACTCATAGAGGTGGCCCAACCGGATTAGGTTTTCAATCTCGTCCTTGAGATTCTTGCATTCATTGGTGCTATGACCAATGTCGTTGTGGTACTCGCATCTTTTGCTCGGATCTCTCTGGGAGCTATCCTTGTACAACTGTTGTGGTTTCCGGTAGTGTGTATTTTGCCTAGTAGCAAAGTACACACGCTCTTGAGAGTCCGACAACTCCGTGTATTGAGTGTACTGGGGAGTGTACCCCCTTTTCTGGCGCTTCTCCCCCGTCCGGGTGCTGCCCTTGGAGGACCTTTTACTCCTCGAGCCCTGGGAAGGGCCTGCCAGGCTAGCAGCCGGAGCAGAGTGCGAAGTAGTTTGTGCATTCATTCCGGACGGGTTGCCGAAATGGGATGATGCTGGCGCCGAGGCCTGGCCCTGGCTATATCCGGGGGTAGCAGAGAATTGTATGCCACTTGTTTGCGGAGTTGCGGTTGGGGCAGTACCCGAGGGCGATACTCCGGGCATGTACCCTGTTATCCCGGTGGGATAGTATCCTCCATAAGCCACTATTTGGGCTTCTTCGAGGTTGATATATTTTTGGACTCTTTTCTGGAAATCCTGAAGGCTAGCAGCTCCTTCTAGCTGTAGTTCATTCCAAAGGGAGTCCCCGTACGGATGCCTGCTTGGAGAAGCGCAAGCTGTTGTCCGTCATCAACTTTCTTGGTTTTCGAGGCTTCCTCTTGGAACCTCTTTATATAATTCTTCAAGGTCTCGGTGGGCAGTTGCTTGATATTAGTCAAGGCACTGACCTCCAGGTTGACCTTTCTTGCGGCGACAAAGTGTCTCTGGAAGTTGGTCTGTAGCTTGTTCCAACAGCCCACGGATCCTGGTTCCAGCTTTTTGAACCATTCCTCCACGGACCCACTTAGAGTAAGTGGGAAGCACAGACATTTGGCGTCATTGCTGACTCTCATGACCGTCATGACACGGTTGAACCGTGATAAGTGGTCGCTATGATCGGAGTTCCCGGTATAAGCTGCCATTTCGGGCATCTTGAAGTTCTTAGGGAGTTCCGCCTCTAGGATGTGCTTAGCACATGGCTCCCGGTCCTCGCTATCTGAGTCGGAGTCGTCCCCTTTCTGTCTCCGGGAGACTCGGGCAATGTCTTTTCGAAGTGTGGCGAATTTTGCCATAATTCCTTCATTTAACGTACCCGTGGAGACCGCGAGTCCGTATCTTTTTTGGTCAAGGTGATCCCGGAGATCACCTTGGTTCCCATTGATTTGATTTCCGGATCAACGGGAGGACACCTCTGTCCTCTTCTTCCTCTACCCCGGGCTCTTGGTGCACGGAAACGCTTTTTCGGTCCTCTCGATCCTGAGGGCCAAAGCTCTCTTTTTGGGGCTTGCCCCTCTGCGGACCTTTCCCTTTCAGGAAATCTGAGCGGACCTTTCGCGGATCCTGCGCCTTTTTCTTTCGCCCCGAGGTAGAGGTAGGGTTTTTTGTGTGGTTCCCTTCAGCAGGGTACCTTATAGGGCTAGGCTCCATAGACTTCTGCCGTTGGGAACTAGGCGAGGACGTCTCTGGTTCCTTGCCCAGTCCAGCAGTCATTGCCTTGGGGTGCACGTGAATGCCAGCCGCCTCCATGGCTTTTTTGCATGGCCAGCATCACTTCTTGCATTTTCTGGTTTTGTGCTTTCTGAGCTTCGATCTTGGCTTCGTGATCGATAGCTTTTTGTCTGAGAAGCACCAACTCCGAGTAACTACCTTCGTCGTAGGCATACTCATCAAGGTTTCCCTCGTAGTCATCATCTGGAATTCCTTCTTCTTCCTCGGAACCCTCAGCTGCTCTTGAGGCTACATCTTCCTCATTTGGGTCTTGAGCATCTTTTAGAGGGCGAGGCTGACGAGTACTTCTAGTCTCCACCATGTTTGTGAAGTCAAGTGTTCGTTTACAGTAGCTTTCTTCAGCTCTCAATGAAAGTACCAAAATGTTGACCGAGGTTTTCGGCAACTAATAAAATATTATAAAGTTAGAGAGCTGTGAGAAAATAAGAGAAGGATTTTTACGTGGTTGGGGCGTTAATGAGCCTTAGTCCACAAGTCTTTGTTATTTATGGATGTCTTTAATAAAGAGAATGTATTTGGGGAGTGTTTCACTCTTATAAATACAGAGAATGTTCTTGGTGAGTATTTACTCTGCTTGCTCATATGCAGCCCAAGATTCTCGATCCCATTTAATGAGCTTTGAGGGGGTATTTATAGTGTTTTTGGTGGGGTGATCCCCAGAATTATCCTTACAAGTGTATTTGTAAGTATCCATAAAGTTGGGCATTCCCAATGAATATACCATGGGTAATGCATGGTCAAATCCCTAGGTGCTGTAGGGTTTTTATGTGGAATGTCCTTATTGTCTTTTGACTGATGTGACTCTTCACAGTGTAGCCGTCGCTAGACTTAAATGATCATTACTTTGTAGCTGCTGGTTGGAGGTTGTGCCGTCAGACTTTATTGCGTGTAGCAGTCCCAACACGCTTCCTCCCATGCGGCATTTAATGCGACTTGATTGCTCAGGAGAAACCTGACACCTCGCGGAGATGCCTTAGCGTTACTCGAGCTTCTGGGAGCATATGGGGTTCCATATGCCTTCTCCGGGAGCTACGTCCCGGACGCTGCCTTACGGCATAAAGTCTTAGCAAATATTGTAAATTGCTTGATCCACGTGTCCTTGTCTGGTTGGTCCACGTACATTGGACAAAATTAAGGGCAACACCTATATTTTAAAAGGAAAAGTAATATTAGAATTTCAGTATAAGTTGATCACTAGAACCTGTTTCTTTATATTGTCTTTATTTTTGTTACATTTCATTGTTTGAACTTGTTTTTAATTATTATTAGATTGTCAGAACCACTTTCTTTTGGTTGTAGTTGTTGTATTCAGAACTGATTTTGTTATTTATGTTGTTATTTTTTTAGAACTGGGTTTGTTTACTTGTTTGGTTATTTTTAACTAGTTATTTATTATTTTTTGTTTTATTATAACCAGTTTTGCTCTTATTTTTTATAATCGATTTCGTATTATTGTTATATATGGGAATCATAATTCTTTTAAGTCTATTTATAAGGTTGTGTTTAGTTTTTTTTTTATTTCATTTGTTAATTTGACATATTTCATTTTATTGATATTTTTAAAATATTTTTAAATATTCGTATTTATATGTTAAAATTTAAAAATTTGATTTCAATTTAATTTTTAGATGATATATATATTTACATATATCCTAGGTTAATAAATCCTTATGATCATAATTTTGATTGTTGATTGTATATACCTGATTTAATGAGTTTGAAGAATCGTCGTAGAAGTCATTGATTGTATATATTCTGTTTTGAGTTTTCTTTGTTTTCTAGATTGAAAGTTCTGATTTTTTGGCTAAGTAATACTGTATTGTTTGAGTTGCAGGTAATCGTTGCAAAAGAAGATGATCGACAGGAATAAACGAAGTCACCAAAATTGGGGAAGACGATCGACAATGGTGAATCTTCGTTAGAGGTTGTCGACAACAATCAATTGTGGAGAAATCACGAGAAAAGAAAATGAAATTTCCAGTTTTGAGATAAAATCGCTGAGAGAGAATCACATAAGGAGACTGCAATTTGGAAAATAATATGAGGAGAGAGATTTGAAGAGAGAATTTGAGTTAGTTTGGGAAAATTATGGAATTTTTTTAATATAATTTCATTTATATATATTTTGTTTTCCAACATTTTAATCATTAATTTTTTTTTGTTCCCATATTATTTTCAATTATTTATTTGTGTTATAACAAAATAAACTCACATCATTTTTTCCAAATATGAAAGTTCCCCTCATAATTTCTTAAGGCTGAGATGCAAAATAACCCTAAATTTGAAAACTAAGTAAATGTCATCTTTTTTTTAAAAAAAAAAATAAAAAAAATGACCAAATATAATAAATTAGCTAATAAAAATTATACAAATATATTTATTACATATTATTTTTTTAAAAAAATATATATAATAATTAAATTTAATTATATAATTTTTTTAGTAGTACATATTATTATATTGTAACAAAAACGAATAAATATATTAGATCATTAATTATATACAGTAGTATTTGATATATCGTATTACTAAAAAGTAATATACTGTAATAATAAAATTATATACCACAAAAAAATATAACAATACTAAATTAATACTCAAAAAATATATGTATATTATGTGAACAAAATTATATATACAACTATTGAAATATGTATAGATACCAAAAAAATTTATATATAATAAAATAAAAACTAAATATTATCTTAAATAAATAATATACTATAGAAAACAAAAATCATGTACCATACAACAAAATATATATGCCTACAATAATAAAATAAAATAATATAATATTATTATAAAAAATTATATATACCATATTAACAAAATTATATACAACCATAAAATGATTATATCATACTGACAAAATTGTATATTACCTTTAAAAATTAAACATGCATGATCTAAAATAAAATGATATACTATACAATAAAACTTATATACCATATAACAAAAAATATATACCTTACAATCGAAATATATATATAATAACAACACATAAAAATAAAAATATATAGGATACTAATAAAATTATATATTATGTCAACAAAAGTACAATAAAAAATAGAACTTAAATATTATTTGAAAAAATATTATACCGTATAACAAAAACTACATATATCATTCACCAAAACATATATACTATTAATAATAAAAAAATATATATTACTAGTATATATATCTGTATACACTAACCAAACTATATACCACAATTAAAATATATATATCATGATAATAAAATTATATGTCACTATTCTATATAATAAAATAGAAACTGATTAAATATTATTTAAAATAAATATATATCATACAATTAAAATATATAAAAATAATAATTAAATATATGTAGCATGCCAATAAAATTATATACGTACATTAAAATATTTGTATGATGCTAACAAAATTATATACCACTATTATACATAGTAAAATAAAAAATAAATATTATCTAAGAATAATAATATACTATACAACAAAATAAAAAGTGTACAACAAAATCTATATACCAACAATCCACAACAACTCATAAAAAATTAAAAAAATTGATAACTTTTAAATAAAAAAAGATTTTAACAAAACTAATATAAATATACCATAATCTTTAAGTAATTTGCTTCTAATTCTAAAAAAAATATAAAAAAAATTATTAATTTTTTTATGTGGCAAAAGACAATGTAAATAATAAATAATCTAAAAAATGATCATTTTGCTACAAATTTTAAAATGTGGACATTTACTAACATAGGTATATGATTGGGATAATCAAATACACAAAAATAACAAAAAAATTATAAAAATACGGTTTTACAGAATTTTAAACATTTTTACAAATTTTTTGATTTTATTTACAGAAAATACCAGCATTTTATGTTGTTTGTATTTATCTTAATTTATTGTTAATTTTTTGTTATCTGTATGTTATTTTTTGTTATTGTTTTGATGTTATTTTCATATTACTTTTATATAATTTTTTTGTTACTTTTATGAAAACTCGTAAAAATATATAAAAAAAAATCTTTAAATGTAAAAATATTGTAAAAAAATAAAATAAGGGATTATTTCACAAACATAACAAAAAAAAAAAATTACAAAAATACGGTTTCACGGAATTTTAAACATTTTTACGATTTTTTTGATTTTATTTACAAAAAATACGGTCTTTTTATGTTGTAATCTTGTTAATTTTTTGTTATATGTATGTTATTTTTTGTTGTTATTTTAATGTTACTTTTATGTAGTTTTCTTGTTGATTCTATATTGTTTTTGTATTAGTTTTTTGAAAACCGTCGAAATGTAAAAAAATATTCTTTTAACGTAAAAATGTAAATATTTTACCAAAAAAAAAAAAAATTAGTATCTTATTAATTATTCCAAAAAAAATAATGTATTATGTGATTATTTCAAGGGAAACTTATAAAAATACTGTTCTTTTACCAAATGTTTTCAAAAATACTGGGACACGGCAAACTTTACATTTTTACTGTCCAAACCCATTTTTATTTCTTTTATACTGCTCAGGCCCAATATATTTACTTTTATACTGTAAACAGTAACAAAACACAAACTGCACCTGTCCTTCGTGGTTAGGGACAGACAAATCAACACTGGAATCATAGAAACACCAGAAAAAAACCATAAAATTTGGCAAAGAGAAAAAATTACTAAATCAACAATAAATTACTGTTTTGTAGTGTTATTTTACTGTTGTTTTAATATGAAAAAAAAGGCCACATAAATGAAATATTGTAAAACATGACAGGACATGGAATCTATACCAGTTCTCATAAAGAGCAATGGACAATGGGAAAAAGAACATAATTATTTCAAGAGAATGTGACAATCCTATAAAAAAACATAAGAAAACACTACTAAAACAACACAAAAAAAAAATAAAGAACATAAAAAACAAGCATAAAAAAACTCTGGAATGGTAGTATTCTGATCGGGTGTACTTGGATTCCCAATCCTATAAAAAAACATAAGAAAACACTACTAAAACAACACAAAAAAAATAAAGAACATAAAAAACAAGCGTAAAAAAACTCTGGAATGGTAGTATTCCAATCGGGTGTACTTGGATTCCCAATCCTATAAAAAAACATAAGAAAACACTACTAAAACAAAACTAAAACAACAAAAAAAAAAAATAAAGAACATAAAAAACAAGCATAAAAAAACATTAAAACTTAAATAATGAAATGACAAACCTCAACAACCCTTTTCCTAAGAGTTAACAAAATAAAACCAAAACAAGACACAAAGTCAAACAAACAGAAAACTATAAAATAGGACTAAACAAAAAAAAACATGCTAAAAAAAAAAAGGAAATATAATCAACTTGAAAAAAACCCTAAAACAACACAAGATCAATAGAAAAAAACCTTATCAGATTTGGGAGACTTTGGAACTTTGGCTCAAACTCAAAATCAGAGTCGGAGTTCTCCAACACAGATTGAGGGTATTTTTGATTTAGTGTTCTTTGAAGTACCAGAACCTATATTTGCAAGAACAGATCTAAAAAATTAAAATAAAAAAACCACTCTTTTATTTCCCCCTAAAAGTGTGACTAAAAATTAGAAAAACTAAAAAAATGAGAAGAATATGAAGAAGAAGAACTGAACAAGAAATAAAATAAAAAATTTATATGTTAATGGAGAGAGTAAGAGAACTTAAGAAGGAAGATAGTTAGAAAAAAGATGATAAGTGTATGGATTTTGAAAAAAAAAAAAACAAAAGAAAGAGACCCATGAAGAAGAAGAAGAACAGAAGAGGAGCAATTACTATTACATGACACCTTAGATGAGTCCACCCATCTTCTAAAAAGAACAAGTACTTCATGTTGTTCTTGTTCTGCAAAAATTTTAGAAGGAAAGGTGTTTGATAAAATATTTGTAGATATTTGGGATAGGAGCTGGTGTGTTGTCACTTTCATGGAGTGTGGCTCACTTTCATCAAAAAGTAAAATGAAGACACGTTTTGACTCAAATCTTTATCATCTTTAATTTTAATGTAATAAAAATAAAAATAAATATGTAAAAGAAGGTTTGTTCAACTTTTATCATTATTTTTAATAAATAAATAAAAAAACTGCCACAAAATTAATCACATCATAATTTTTACACTCATTAAAATAATAAAAAGTAATACAAATAATGCATGGGATAATAAACTTGAAAAAGAAAGTTTGTTCAGCTTTAATCAATCTAATCATAACTTTTACACTCATTAAAATAATAAAAATGAATATAAATAATCTATAGTGTGACATGTATCAGTTAAAATGGAATAACAAATTGGTTTAGCAAAAAGTTAAGATACAGTAAAAATGTAATAAATAACGTTCAACAGTAAAAATGAAATAAAAGTAGAAAAGACAGTACCAAGCGTAAATTTCCCTTATTTCAATTTAGTGATAACCCAATATTAGAAGCCCAAGCCCAAGGTCAATATCAGAACTTGAAGCCTATACTTGAAGCCAAGCCATAGTCAGCTTAAGTTCATTACTTCACCCAGCCTCTCTCTCTCTCTCTCTCTCTTACTTCTGTGACTAACTCATCACCGGTGCCCTAACCTCCTTCACTGCTGAACGGAGAGAACGAATACCGTTTGCCTTCATTACCACCTGCGCTTCACTCATTGCTACTCACAGGTACCGGCTTTCATCTATTTTTAACTTCTCTCCGTTTCTGTTTGCTTCTATGGTTGTGTACTGTAGTTTCATTTATGTTCTCTGATCAGTGTTAAAGCAATTAAATCAACCTTCTGATAAATGGCTTAGAAGAAGAGCATGTGTTATTGGTTTTGAAATATGCTAGTATATTGATTTGATTCTGTTATGGTGTAATCCGGATTAAGTTCTCCACTTGAAACATGTAGTTTCATTATGCAGCCCTAAATGCAGAGAAACGATTGAAACTTTATCTGGTTGTTTGATTTTTCTCAAGTGATTCTCTCTGTTCGGATATGATTGAGCTATTATCCATTTATTTATTTTTTCTTTTTTTTTTAATGGTGTCAGGTTTGTCATAATTAATTTATCATGTTTAGTTCTAAGATTTAGAAATTGTGTATAAATATGTTGTAATTATCATACGAGATTTTGTTCTCATTCTTTTTCCATTTGAAAGTTTGAAACAAAAGAAAATTTCATATTTTTGTAATTTTGATTCTATGGGATTACACCTACAAAAAAAAAAAAATATCTGCTTCTTTCATGCGAACTACATGGTATTTGTTCCTCGTTTGCATCCTTGATCACTCTAGATATGACATGACTAATAAGTTCGTCAATGGATATTATTGTGGGGATTTTTTTTTCTTTTAGTACTGTGTTTAAGTAGGATAATTCCGTATATGGGGCTCTGAGAAATAAAAGTATTGGTTTTGACGAAGTGTTTGGTGACATTGAGAAACTTCTCTCCAAATAAAATCTAATCTATGGTGTTTCTAAGCAATTTGACTTGGAATTATTCTCATAGTGACAAATAAGCTACCTTTGCATGCAATGTGGAGCAATGTTGTGTTGTTGTTGATTGGATAGATAATTTGTAGTTGCTTAAAATTTTATTCGGCATTTTAATAGAAGCATAAAAGGCAATGCTTATTGAATTAATTTCTAAGTAATGACCTGTTCCGAGAAGTTTGAACCAAACATGCTTTTAGCATTTTATTTTTTGAAAACTGTTTATAGAAACATTAGCCAAATACCATTTTGTGAACAAAATTATTTTCTATTCTCATTTCTGAGAGCAGAAAACATTGCATGCCTAATTCATTTTCACTCGTGTGTGTTAAAGATTTTTGTCTCAGTCCTATGGATCCATCGATTCTCAATAGCGAAGCTGCTGCCCCCAGAAAGGTTTGTGTGATACCCTGACCACCTTTGTCTCATTTCAATTCTTCCTATGATCATTGGTGTACTGAAAATCTGCTTTGATTGCTGCAGAGGAGATTCATACCAAAAGCACCCCCTCGCCGGGTACCAAAACCTGAAGTTAAAACGTAATTGTCTCATGTGCTGAAGTATCTACATGCTACCCATGTATAGCTAACGTTTTATTATATCTTGTCTCTACCTTATTGTCTAACTGCAGCGAAGTAGTCGAGGACTCTGATGCTGACCAGGCTAGGGATTTGTTGAGACGTTTCAATGTACTACTAATTACTTGATCTCTCATTCCGAATTCTTTTGAATGTTCGAATGTGAGTTACGGTTCTCTTGCTCTACACTGTTTATGTTAGCATTATGATGTTTCTTCCTCCTTTGCATCTCTTGCAGGAAAATTCAACCAGGGCAAGGCCTAAAGTTGAAAAGAAAGGTAGTTGTTCTTACCTATCATGCTTGTCATCTCCCTCCTTTTTTCAAATTTTATTGACAAAGTTTTACTTCTTTAATTTACAGTGACAGCTTCGCGAATTGCATTTGGTTATGGTGGTGCATCAACTACCATTAAATCATATGGTGCTCCTAGGGGTGGTAGTAATAGTCATCAAGGTTCAGCTTCCAGTGGTGTGCAATTCATTGTTGCAGCTTTTCTTATTTGCAGTATATGTGATTTTTTCTGATGTCTAACGCTGAAAATCATTTTTAAACAGGTGGGGCATTTCCGCCGGGTAATATAGAGGAGAAAGAGTACAAAGAGCCATGGGTATGTATATCACCATTGATAGTTTGTAGTTTTCTGTTCTGAACTATCTGTATCTCTCATCTTTTTATGAGAATTTTGACACTGGTTTCTTTGGATGCTATTGCAGGACTACTACAGCTATTACCCTGCAACTCTTCCTTTGAGGAGGCCGTATTCTGGAAATCCCGGTAGGTTCTAGTATTGCAGTTTTCTTAGTTATTGAGTTGAAATCATTGTCCTATTATGCTCAGGCTTTTTTTTTTCTTTTTCCCTCTACTGTATTTAGCGGTATCTAACTTCTTGGTATTACTTTAGAATTTCTTGATGAGGAGGAATTTGGGGAAGATCCTGAAACTATTCACTATGAAGAAAGATTAGAAAGATCAGCAATGGAACTTGGTCTAATGGTTGGTGGTGATACCTTGACATTGATCAAATGTTCCGTGTAAAATAGTCAGATTTACTTTTGATGTTTTCTTTATAGGAGGAGAATCCAGAAACTAGTATGCTCTTTCTTCAGTTGCCACCAACTATGCCTCTGATGAAACAATTAGTTACCAATGATGGCCAACCAGTAAACGAAAGCTCACGGGCACCTATGGCTGCGAACACTGTCAAGAAGTGTTGTGCATTGAACGAGATACCTGCAGGCTTGGTGGGTAAATTGCTTGTATACAGAAGTGGTGCCATCAAGCTAAAGATTGGTGATACTCTTTATGATGTGAGTAGAGTTTTCAACTAAATCCAATCAACCAAAACCACAAGGATTATATACGCATCATCATTATTGTTATCTGCTTAACTTAAATTTCCTAAGCTAATTTAAGGTCAATATGAATTTTTTTAATTATTAAATGCAGGTCTCCTCAGGTATGGATTGTGTGTTTTCTCAGGATGTTGTGGCTATCAATCACGCGGAGAAGCACTGCTGCATTGTTGGGGAGCTCAACAAGCGAGCCGTTGTAACCCCTGACATAAAATCCATTTTAGATAGTATAGAAGATTTGTGATTGTTGTTGATCATTTCCAACACAATTTTGATTTATAGATGATTTATTCATAAGTTTTCTTTTAAATGAAAAATATAGGAATTCAAATAACTTGAGCTTTCATTTCGTTTGAAAGAGAGAATATAGATGAGAGATTCCAATGTAAAGCCCAAATGGTTTTCATTCAAAATGTATTTGCTGGTCAAATTTATTCCATTATTTATGTCCTTTTTAGTAAATTTCAAAATTTTTAGCAAAATCTTAATACTTGATTGCATATCATTCTCTACTATCATGCTTTGGCAATTTCACATACGCATTTGTGATTCACAAACTTCACTATTTCCATTATTAATTAAGCCTTGCAAACTGACTACAAACTTAGAGCTGGTGTAACTTAACATGGGCTCCTTGTTGTGGTTGAAGAGTCCATTGCAGTCTTTGCTGCTAACATAGCAAAATGCTGTCCATTGTAGGTCTTTGGCCCCCTTCCAAACGGGAAGAATGCTACATGGTGGTCTTTACCCGCCTTTGAAATTCCTCCAAAAAATTTTTTAGGATTGAATTCTTCTGCATCATCAGTCCAGATCATAATGGAAGAGAAACGTATGTAGGTTTACATCCACCCTACCCCGGCTGGAATGGTGATGTCCTCTATTTTTGTTTTCTTGTAAGCATGTCGATATTGAGCAGCAATCACTGGTGGTTTTAATCTTAATACTTCACTCACTGTCATTCTTTTTTTTTTTTTTTTGCGCATTGTGAACTGATTAAAATGCCTCGTATATATAGCTTTTGAAATTTAAAAAGAAAACAATGCTGAGTTGAATACTCATAATTTTGAGGTGGCTTGTAGCCAGAGCCGGTCCTGAGTTGAAATGGGCCATAGGTAAAAATAAATGGGAAACTTACAAAAATACTACTTTTTACCAAATGTTTTCAAAAATACTGGGACACGGCAAACTTTACATTTTTACTGTTCAAGCCCATTAACGGCACCTCTCCTTCGTGGTTGGGGACGAACAAGTCAACACCAGAATCATAGAAACACCAGGAAAAAACTATAAAATCTGGCAAAGAAAAAATTACTAAATCAACAACAAATTACTGTTTTGTAGTGTTATTTTACTGTTGTTTTAATATGAAAAAAATTCCATGTAAATGAAATATTGTGAAAAATGACAAGACATGGAATCTATACCAGTTCTCATAAAGAGCAATGGACAATGGAAAAAATAACATAATTATTTCAAGAGAATGTGACAATGCTCGAAAACAACACAACAATACTCGAAAACAACACAGCAACAACAGAATCATACACATTGGAACACCAATTAGAAGAAGGAGGAGAATCAAAAACAAGAGAATTTGAAAACGACAAATTCGACATAGTTGACTATGCGAAGCTGGTTGCTGAAAAAAATGGTAGAAAAACTTGAAAACAACAGTAAAAAACTAGATCCAGAAATCGACATCAACAACGCGAAGCTAATAACAGACAAACACCACCCAGACATACAAAGACAAGAAAACACTGAAGAAAGGTTAAAGCTACTACGCAATCAAAAACAACTTCCAATACAGTTTTTGAAAACATATTTAATTGGGTTTCGGTAAGAATTTTTTTAATATCTTCAATAACAGAGTAATAACTCTGGAATGGTAGTATTTCGATCGGGTGTACTTGGATTTTAAATCCTATAAAAAAACATAAGAAAACACTACTAAAACAACACAAAAAAAATAAACATAAAAACAAGCATAAAAAAACTCTAGAATGGTAGTATTCCGATCGGGTGTACTTGGATTCTCAATCCTATAAAAAAACATAAGAAAACATGTTAGGATATTTTTAGCCTAAGTTTCGGGTCACATTTTATAGTTGTTTTTCTTCTTTATTATTATTTTTGGAATAGAATTACGCTTGTTTTCTTTGATTTCAGGTTTCTACACTTGGAATGTATAAATTGGACAAATTTCGGAAAACAGTGATCTATAAAATAGAGGAAATTTTGAAAGAGAAAAAAAGCTAAAATTTCAAGCCTAAATTCGACTTTATTCTAATCAAATTTTGGATAAAGTCAAAACATAAAAGTTTTAGATCTCTTTTTTTTCCTTTCCAACGCATCTTGAATCAGCTCATTTGGAGTTCTTATGAGAAAGTTATGCTAATTTTACTGAAAGAGGTCAAAGTAGAAAAAATTGGGTCCAGTGGCCGCGGCGAGACCACTTTTGGCCGCGGCGGGGGACTACAGAAAGCCCGTTTTTTCACTTTTCTACAGCCGCCGCGGCGAGGATATTGCCCGCCGCGGCGCCGACTTCGTACAGGTCAAGGATAACTTCGTCTTTTCTCGTTTTTGGGCTGAAAAACTCTATTTAAAGGAAAGAGGGTCGCAAATTAAAAAGGGGAGACCATATGGAACCCTAAAAACACAAGAAGAAGGCTCTTGGAGCGAGCATGGGCGATCTGCAACAATCCTCCATCTAGTTTCTTTCTCTTCTCTTGATTTTTTTATGTTTTTATTTGTGTTTAGTTTAATTATGGATTCGATTATGAGCTAAACTCTCTATTTAGGGATTTGATGGATATTGACTGAGATTATTCTATGGATTAATGTTATTTGATTGTTCTTTCTTCCTATATTATTGTGATTTATTCATATTTGTGTTTATTTCATGTTTAAGCTTGATCACCTTTTGCATGCTCTATGATCTCAATACAAAATCTAAAAAGTGAGTATTGAGAATGCTCTAAATGAATAGACATAGGTTTTGATGTGAAACGAGAGTATTCACATAGCTTATGTGACTTTTAGATTATTGCTTAATGCAAATTGTATGTTGTTCTATCTCAGAGATGCAGTAGTTGGCATACAATTTAGGACCTTTATTAGGGCTGCACATTTGGACCCGCACACCCGAAAAACCCGAACACCCGCCCCGACCCGCTGCCAAAAAAACCGACCATCGGAAAACCCGTATAGTCGGGTCGGGTTGAAGCCCGAAAAACCTAAATCGGGTTTCGGGTTCGGGTGTGGATAAGCAGTTTATTTTTGGTCGGGTTGTAACCCGTAACCCGAAATTTTTATTTTTTTTTTTAAAAAAAATTAATATTAATGATACTTAATTATTCATATTCAAAAAAAAAAAAAAAGACTATTCATTACTAAGTCTAAAAATTATTGGTTAGTTTAAATATTCATTAATGAAGTTGTTGTAAATTTAATATGATTTATTTTTTTTAAACAGATTCCAGAAAAACAATTACCAATAATTTATTCTTTTGTTGGAAGTACACCAAAATTAATTAATACATATATAAAGGGTGAATTTGAAAAGAGCCAACTACATATATATGGCTAATGGCTATGCATGAGAATCATGAGATTAATATACACGTTTGGTCAATCGAAGAGCCACGGTTGCAGCCGACAAAAGACATCATACACGTACACATAACATTAATACTAAAACATAACTTATATATACATAAAGTCAATCAAAAAATTGAAACAGTGCCCTTTATGTGATAATAATTATTCTTTTGGGGAAAGTAAGCTTAAGACTTTGTACGTATTATTGCAATAAGTCTGACTCACCTCACAGCTCACACGACTTCTCACTCTCTCAATTCATACAGTTTCATTTCATATATTAATACTGATATATATATATATTATTATTAATTATAAAAAAAAAAAGGCCCAACTAACGTTGAAAATAAAAAAAAATGGTATTTTTAAAAATTAAATTTTATTGCAGCCCATAAATTAAACATTCGGGCTTAGCCAATAAGACCCGAACCCGACCATACCCAACCCGAAAAACCCGACCCGAAACCCGGCGCACCCGTACACCCGTAAATCGGGTTCGGTTGTGAATTTCCAAGACCCGAAGCCCGAAAACCCGAACCCGAAACCCCGAAAACCCGAAAACCCGACCCGTGTGCAGCCCTAACCTTTATGATCTGAAAAGAGTTTAGGTTAATTTATAATCTGTCATCACATAGGAGGAAGAAGAATGGTTAATTAGTGTTAATAATTGGGTAATCAAAGCAATTGAAATCATATCCCTAATTTCACATCCATTGTTAAACCTTTTATTTGTTTGTTTTATTTAATTTTGCTTAGGTTATTTTGTTCAAAGTTTATTTATTCGATTGCCAAATAGAAACAAGAATTCAATTGATTGGTACTTAACTGCAGTCCTCGTGGGAACGATCTCACTTACCTGAGTATTACTTGTTAAAACGATACGTATACTTGCGTGTTGGATTTATCACAACAAAACACTACTAAAACAAAACTAAAACAACACAAAAAAAAAAAATAATAAAGAACATAAAAAACAAGCATAAAAAAATATTAAAACTAAAATAATGAAATGACACACCTCAACAACCCTTTTTCCAATTATGTCTTCAAACAGATCAGTTGATTGAACAATCTTCACTTAGTATTTACCTTTCCCTAAGAGTTAACAAAATAAAACCAAAATAACAACAAAACACAGAGTCAAACAAAACAAAAAACTATAAAATAGGACTAACAAAAAAAAAACATGCAAAAAAAAAAGAGAAATAGGAAACATAATCAACTTGAAAAAAAACCCTAAAACAACACAAGATCAATAGAAAAAAACCTTATCAGATTTGGGAGACTTTGGAACTTTGGCTCAAACTCAAAATCAGAGTCGGAGTTCTCCAACACAGATTGCGGGTATTTTGATTTAGTGTTCTTTGAAGTACCAGAACGTAGTTTTCTTTTAGCAGGAACTGTGAAAGTATGGCTAGGAGGATTATCTTTCAAACTCTTCTTGTCCATTGATGCTCGGGTTTTATTTTTCTGAGGTTGTTTTGGGGACTTTTTGGCAACAGGGGAGGAAGATCGGTTAATAACCATTGTTACTGAGGAAAAACAATATTTATAGAAGAATTCCAACAAAAAAAAGTGGGAAATGTATAGGGAAGTTTAAGATGAAAAATAAAAAAAAAAAAAAAAAAAAAAAAAAAAACTCTACAAATTTGAAAAAAAAAATAGAAACCACTCACTTCACAATAAGTGCCTAAAAAAATACTAGAAGAAGAAGATGTATATTAGAACATGGGGGGTGGGATTTATGTAAAAAGCTAGAAGATAAAGATGAAGAAGAAGATGAATAGTGAGACATGGGGGGTGAGATTTTTAAATCTATTTAAATAAAAGAAAAAGTAAAAAACATGTCACTTTTGTGACAGCCCACATCCCATCAACCTTTTAATCAAAATAATAATTATTAAATATTAAAAAATAACAAATAATAATTTTTACATCCATTAAAATAAAAAAAAAATAAATAAATAACATGTCACTTTTGTGATAGCCCATGTCCCAATCAGTAAAAAAAAAAAATAATAACATATACAATTTGAACCAAGGCAGTATACTGCCGAAACAGTAAAAAAGTTATATTCAGCGTGTCACAGTATAAATGAAAGAAAATTGGAAAAGTTAGTAAAGCATGTAAATTTCCCAAAAAAAAAATTTAGGCCCTTACTATAAAGTTAAATGGTATTTTTAAAAATTATTAAAAAAATATGTATAATTTTTATTTGGACCCCTAAAATAAGTGGGTCCTAGGTGCGGGCCTAGCCCGCCTATGCCTAGGGCCAACCCTGCTTGTAGCTTCATAACTAGGTTCTTTCTTCTCACAAACTTCAAAGATAATTTGCTTACATTACCTTATAATTTTTTTCCCTAACTTATACTTAACATAATTTGTTATAAATGACATTTTTTTTGTTTTCCCCATAATACCCCTAATTACATGTACCCACCCCAACCCTCTCTTCTCATCAATCCCTTCCCCACCCGAACTCCTATCTTCACCACCACCAAATTTTTTTTTTCTTCTCTTCACTCATTAATACACTAGAACCTACAACCTTCCATACTACAAGGCACCACACTAGGGATCCCCCACACTAATCCACCACGTTAGAACCTAGAACACTACAAGCTCCATTAATGGGTAAGTAATTAATTTTTTTTAACAAAATATTGTTTGTTGTTGTTATATTTAATTAAGAATGTTGTTTTTGTTGCTTGATCTGTCTATTGTTGCTGTTATTTTGCTATTTTTTTCTGTTAAAATGTTTGCTGCATGTGAAAACTGGAATTTCGCTGGTTTTCTGCATTTTTGGCCGTCGGGCCCGATGGGGTCCGATGCTGGGCCGATGGGGGCCCGATGTGTGAAAAAATTTGGTTGGCAGGGGTAATGGTCCGATGGGTCCGATGGTCCATCAAAATGGTCCGATGGTCGGACCCCATCGGACCCGAGGCTATTTTTCCTTTTTTTTTAATTTTTTTTTTAATTTTGTGATCTTGGCCCGATGGTACCCAAGTGGGTCCGATGGTCGGACCAATCGAACCCAATCGGACCCGACTTGTTTTTTTATTTATTTTTTATTTTTTGTTTATTATTATTTATTATTTATTATTTTATGATTAATTTATTTTGTATTGAATTATTAATATTTGTGTGACTAATTAATGTTTATTTTAGTTAATGTTTTAAGAGTTATTTTATTTATTATTGAGTTATGAATTTAATAAATTATTGTTTTATTAATTGTTAAGTTTTTTATTTGTTTTATCAACAAATGTTTTATTAATTTTTGTTTAATTAATTTTTTTATTAATAAGTGTTTTATGATTAATTATTAATTATTAATTATGAATTATTATTATTATTAATTATGAAATATTATTATTAATTATTAATCATTATTAATTATTAATTAGTACTAATAATTTTTGTTTTATTAATTATTGTTTTATTAATTTTTGTTTTATTTTTTATGGTTTTAGTAATAATTATTAATTAAGATTTTTTCGGTGAGATTTTTGTTGTAAATTATGACTGTATTTTTTTAAATGTATGTGACAGGTTCAACTGTAAATGCGTGTGTTATGTATAATGGTGTTTGGGAGTTTGATGGTAGAGATTGGGTTTATAAACGGGGCGACAATTTGACATTTGACATTGATCCGAACCTAAGCTACTCAGGTTTGGTTGATGTTTTGTACGAAGAACTGGATGTCGACAAAGTGGAGTATGACTTGAAATTGGAAGTACATTACAAGTACAAGAAAGGCTTTGAGTATCGCCCTGAAGTTATTGGAAATGATAAGCGTGCAAGGTACTTTTTATCTACACTTGCGAAGAAGCTAGATGAATTTACTCCTTTGTTTGTGACTTTGTTAAAGAAGAATGTTTGCGTCAATCCTAGTCCCACACCAAGTTCTGTTAAGGATAATCGTAGCGAGGTTGGGAGTTTTGTTCCAGAAACAAATCCAGAGGTGTTGGTGGCGGATGTATTACCTGAATTAAACAATATGATGTCGAGTGCTGATATTGTAGCACAAATGCCGTTCATCGATGGTTTTTTTAATGGTCCAGACCCTGAATGTTATGTTGAGGGCAATGATGGCGTAAGAGACGACCAAGGTACAGAGGCCCCTGCTGCTGTACCTTTGAACTTGACTCCACTATCATACCAAATACCACCGAGGCCACCAACACGGAAAAGAATGCCCCGTAGAGAAAATTGCCAAACACCTAGTACTAGTAATAGTCGTCCAGGCGAAACCAGTCATGCTAGAAGAACTACAGACAGTACAGGTCCTAATAATGGTAGAGAGACCAATGATATTAGTGGTCCTACTGATGCTCGAGGTACCAATGTGACTGGATGGAGCGATCCATTTTCTTCTTCGACAAGTTACGGTAAATTTAAGGAGAAAATGTATACAAGAGAAGACATCGAGGATCATAGTCATTATATATCTACGGGTGGCACACCAGGCGGGGAGTTACATGTGGGAAAGTTTTTTAGAGACAAAGAGCATTTAAAGATAGTTGTTGGCCTGTATGCAATGAAGAAAGGGTTTGACTACTACGTTAGGAAGTCCGGTACTGATATTTGGTACGTCACATGTAAGGATACAGATTGTGGGTGGAGATTAAGAGCGAAGAAGAACGTACTTTCTAACATGTTTGAGGTGAGTACATTTCATAATGTACATACATGTTCCCTTGATCTTCCAGGAAAAGATAACCGTCAAGCATCACCTGTAATAGTTGCCCATCTAATTAAGGATAAGTTCGCAACTGACGGCTCGGATCAGTTGCCCTCTGATATAAGAAAAAGTATGCACAAGGATTATGGGATCCAAATGAGTTACAAAAAGGCATGGAGGTGCAGAGAGAAGGCACTACACCTAGCTTGGGGTACACCTGAAGATTCGTACTCGAAATTACCTAGTTACTTGCACATACTACAGTTGCGGAATCCAGGTACCATCACGGATTTTGTGGTAGAAGATGGTCGCTTCAAGTATTGTTTCTTCTCTTTGGGTCCTTCTATTCGGGGGTTTAGGTTTTGTCGACCTGTTGTATGCGTTGATGGGTCTTTCTGTTGGAAATTATTTTACCAGGATCTAGATTTACTAACAAGTATGTTGGATTAACAACCTAATATGAATTCTAAAACAATGAAAATAAACACATATAAAGTTAGAAAACCTTACAGTGGGTACAGCGGAATATTATGACTCCTTCCGTTCAGATCTCTAGCCCTTGATTCCTTTCTGTAGCAGAGCATCACCAAGATCTGAACCTGGATCTTCTTTTCTCCTTCTTTGATGCAGAAATTCCATAGTCTTCCATACTATGATTGAGATACCACTTGATGTGTGTGGGCACTACTCATCACTCAAGGGAATTCGAAAAACAGAGAAGAAAGAAAGAGAGAGAGTGGCGGTTTCATAGTGTTTGAGAGAATAAACTGTAAAGTGTCTGTCTCAAAACTGAAGCCTTTACCTTCTATTTATAGAATACCACATAGGGTTGAAGTTGAATTATTTGGCATTTAAAAATTGAAAAATAAAATGAGAAATAGGAGCATTAAGTGGCCGGCCATTCATTGAGGGAAACAAATCCTTCCACTTTTCAAACTTTCCTATTTCATCATTTCTAGTTTCCCATTTTCTCAAAATTGCCAATTCTCTCTTTCAACTTCATAAATGTCAAATCTAATTATTTAATAACTATAATTAATTATTAAATAATATATTGTCATTTATTTTATTTATTAATAAAAACTAATCAAAGTTTCCCAATTAATAAATATACCATTTAAACTCTCTATTTACTGTTTTACCCTTGCTTAGTGAAAATTCATAAAATAGACATAGTCTAACTTTTAGAACTATAATTGATTAATTAAAATCAATTAACTGAGTCTTACAAGCAGTATGGCCTCAACTAGTATGGGGACCATGGGTCTATATAACCGAGCTTCCAATAAGTCGAACTGAATTTACCAAGTAAATTCCCTAACTTATTAATTCCTCATTGAATCCACACTTAGAACTTGGAATTGCACTCTCAGTCATATAGAAACGCTCTATATGTTCCACGATATAGACACGTCATCAGTTATCCATTGTTATAACCCTAATGTGATCAATGATCCTCTATATAGATGATTTACACTGTACAGGATTAAATTACCGTAACACCCTACAATGTATTTTATCCTTAAAACACTTAACCCTGTATAAATGATATTTCACCTAAGTGAAATGAGATCTCCACCATTTATCTTCGTTTGGTTAAGCTCGAAGGAAATCATCCTTTACTTCTATTTGCCAAATAGAAGCTATAGATTCCATATTTATGTTAGCGCTCCCCCACTCAATTGCATTACCGTGTTCCCAAAATGTACGTATCACCCTGATACAAAACTAGGCTTAACTAACAAATCAAAGAACACGAATAATACTCTTGAAATTGAGCCTAACCATATCAGGATTTCGATCATGTGATCTAGGATCAACTTATGATATTGAATTGAATAGATGTTTACGGTAAGTTTCAAAATCTAATTCAAAGTTCAATATCGGTCCATTCCAATGCATACTCCATGCATCCGATACTGGTAAACTTTGCCAATGTCCTGAAAAGGACATAACACTTTTCCAAGGTGTAAGAATACCTATCGCTGATTATACCATGTCGATCTAAATCCGGTGTTACGACAAATCGGGGAATCAACTTTTGAACATATAATAAAGATTATATTCCACCGTGTCGACAACACTATAATCTTTAACCAACTCATATGTTACGACTTAAAAAGAATTCATACATTATATATACATATAATCATGAAATAAATCATGTGAACCATGCAACATAAAATGTTATTTCTGATCTTTATTAATAAGTAAATCTGATTATATGAAATGAGTTTTATTTAGGGCATAAAACCCAACAAACTCCCACTTGCACTAATATAAAACAAAAAGTGCATTTCAAATAATCATTAACACCTTGATATACCAATCAAGTGTAATAGTAGTAAACTCCTCGTAATGGGATTTGACAGGTTGAATTAAACACAACCTCTTCTCCACCATTACTCTTCCTTAATCACAAAATCCTTGATAATGTGAAATTCCTCTCTATATGTTTACTCTTTTGGGATACTGGATTCTATACTTTTGGGCAACTACTCTTTTGTTATACAGGAAGTAACCCTAGTAGTTAAGGCAAGTTGGAACACTGCCACAAATGTATAGAACTTTCCTTAGACTGAAAAAGTATCTTTCCTGCAACTTTTAACATTCAGTCTCTTTCTGGTAGACTAAGAGATTTCAGATAGGTTTTTACACTTCTCCAAAATCACTACTCCACCCCCAAAGTAATCACCATCTCATCAGCAGACTTTCTAGCACAAAGGCAAGTCTTGAAATCTGATGTGGTGTAGTCTAAGAGTTTTTAAACAAACACCCTTATTGACTAACATATAGTTCCTCTTCTTAATCTTAAGATTTACTTGATTGTCTTCCAATGTTCCTCTCCTGGATTAATCTGATACTTACTCATTACTCCCACTCAACAGCAGGTGTCTGGTCTAAGACATACTAAAGCATATATGAGACCTCTCACTGTTGATTTAAGAAATTCTTTCATGGCTTTATCTTCTCTGGAATAGTTGAGACTTTTCCTTAGATAAATAAAATCTATGTCTAAGAAGTTGTGAAGCTTCTATAGATTTCCATTGGAAAGAAAATGCATCAGCCTCTCATGCTTGCATTAGAGTAAGTAATTACCAGGTATACCACAAGCCATAGGTTTAGATAAACTCATACCTATAATACTAGGAACAGGAATTTTTGTTAAGTCCATTGAATAGACTTATGAACGAAATTTCCTATCATGTCCTTGTAATAGAAAACTTTAGGTTACTCCATGTGAATGGATCAAACTATAGTTCTCTTGGCTTTCTTCTTAGTTTCTTATATTGACAATCCATTAATTGTTTAAACTCACAATGGATTTTAATCACTAGTGTCCTCCAAGTTATAACAAGGTGAGTTCCTAGAAACTCTCCCACTACAACAAGGTACCGTGAACTATGTCAAAGAAAACTAAATGGTATTGACCTCTTCAGTTGTGTTAAGACAACAGAGGCAGTGGGATCATCTTGTAAAATAAGATGATAGAACACTTTTGGAATCAAGAAAAAATATCTCCTTTATTTGCTACTTTATTTTCAGACTTAGTCATTTTCTTAGAAAGTAGTATTTGTTTAAACAAACACTTTCTTGTCTAATGACTATGGGATGCTCCACCCCTAATCACTTAGAATAGCTAACAAACATGCAAATCAGGGTTAGCAGTTCTAGCTTTTCTTAAGATTTCGATTAGGTCATCCATGAATCTAGTAATGATTTACATTAAGTATGCAACCATTACATCATTCTGAAATTTTATTTCCATAGAAGGATTTAGGCAACGACTAGTAACTAATCATCAATATGCAACTCAAATTTCTGGGGAGGTAAGTTTGGATATAATTCAAAAATCAAATTAATGATCTTTGAACTGCATATCTACTACCTTTTTCTCCACCCCTATCAGTTCGCAAGATCTTTAACCACTTACCTTCACCATTGCTAGAAATTCATGAAATTTTTCAAACATTTCAAATTTCTTTTGCATAAGGTAAAATCTAGAGTGATCGTTTTAAGAATACAACAAAAACTCATATCCACCCCTGAATGTACATCCATCTGCGAATGAGATGAAATTACTTTCAGTGGATATAGGCATATTAACTCTTTGCAGAGAATGATCTTGTCAAAACCACTATGAACAAGATACAAATGCCATAGATTTATAAAATATGTGGTTGTATCTTTTGATGACTTACTTTAGTTACATCAAAGAGTTCTTAGAATAGTGCAAGTGGATTCTGGTCACAGAATACTAAACTCATACAGTTTGAATCCATTGATAGAAAATGGTTACGAAACACTTGTGAAAGTGTAACTGTATAATTAGTAACTCTTTCTTGGACCACCACTACTAATCTAACTCTATGATTTGCCTATACAAGTAGGAGATATCTAAGATTGAGGATTTATATCATTTAGGGATAGAATTCCGGGAATATAATCATATGCGTCATCTAATTTCTTGAGAGAAAATAAGACTTTATATGATTTATAGACCATTCATCCAATGATATGTCATTAAGCTAATTCGAAATGAATAAGCTAAGAGGAATTAGGATAATTTCGTTTTAAATAAGAATCCAACGATGCTCCGATTAGCGAGAGTCAAAGTAATCTTATTTATACAATCTTCTTGTTTCATATTGTAAAACACTAGTCTAAAGTGTCATCAATTGATGAACAGCTAGATGTTGCATACAATATTTATCTTTCGAGATCTAACACTATTATGTTAGTCTAATGGTGAAAATCCATTAGGGATTTATCTCATTAGAAAAACAAATCAAGTTAGACCAACAATGAAGATTCGAAATTAAACTACAATTTAATAACAGAAAAATAACATGGTTCAATACAAATTCATACACAATTCAGAAATTATGAAGCACATAGCAAATAGGAATGACAAGTGAAAATACTAAAACATACAATCCTAAATAATTTCCAAGGTTTTCAACAAACTGATATCAGTGTCCCGTTTAGGCGAGAGTCAAAGCTATCATTCATTGAATAGAGTTGTCAGCTCATCTAAAATGTCAAACATTCTAGCAACCTTATATTCGATCAAGATGTGAATCCGCGTTGTCCCGTTTAGGCGAGAGTCAAGGCTATTCTATCTTATGAGCTTCCACCATTGTTTCATATTCTTGCAAGTCTTATACAGTCGCCACCATTAGGGTGGTCATAAACTATATAAAAAACTTACAAGATTACTTATCTTTCGAGATTAAACGGTGCTAACTTGCTAATGAACGTTCCTCCATTAGGGAGGATTACTCACTAAAACAATAGCTATGTAAAACCAACAATGGAGATCGAATATCCTTATAATAATAAAGCTCATTATTTAATGAAGGGTTGTATTTTCTTCTAATATTTATTTTAATCCATTTATTTTAAATATATATTTATTTAATTAAAATTTCCAATTTAGAATGAAAAATTCTAAATATAAATTTTAATTTAATATTTATAAATTATACTTAGATGGATAAATAACGTGAATTATTTCCATCTTAGTAATAATTTCCATAAATATTTAGAAAATTATTCAATTTAAGTTGTTTCAAAATTAATTTAAATTAATTTACAACTCAAATTTAATTTTTTATAAATATATTGCATTTTCGAAAATGCTTTAAAATAAAATAAAAATAAATCCTGGAAAATTACTCTAATTTTATGTTGGCCCAAAATTAATAAAAATTAATTTTCAACAAAAAAATATAATTTCCCTATTTAATTAAATATCTAAGAAAAATTTCAAATATTTAAGTATCATGATTAAAAAATCAACTTAAATATTAATTTTCTATTTAATTAAATACACTAGAAAAATACTTCAAGCAAAACAGATAATATCTATCTAGACTTTCATAGACTAATTAATCCAATTTCTAATTATAATATATTTTAGTTCATTTATTTTAATTAACCATCAAATGAAAAAGTCACTGATTTAAGTTGGTCCAAAATTAAATAAATAATTTTCAACTTTAATCTATTTTTCAAATAAAATTCGAAATTTCTACATTAAAGAAATGTAATTTCGAAATTTTGGGAAATGATTAATAAAATAAAATAAAATATATTCTGAAAATTATTCAAACTTAAGTTATTCTAAAATAAAATTCCAAACTTAAAATAATTTTCAACTTTAATTAAATAACATGAAAATAACAATATTAAAGTATCATGATGAAAATCAACTTAGATATTGAAATTTTCATTTTAATTAAATGTATTAAATTCAAGAAATAAATAATTAAGTTAAGAGGAAACTTAATTATTAATTCTAGTTTAATACTAGGAAAATATTCCAAACTTAGATTGTACCAAAATTAATTATGAGACAATTAATTTCACAATCAATGATATTTTCCTATTTAATATTAGAAATAATAACTAGTACTAGAAATAACTATCTAGAATATATCATTGACTAAGTGTTTTTCTAAAATTAACTTTAAAATATTACAATGAAAAATAAATTTCATATATTTTAAAAGTTAATTACGTTGCTAATTCAATTTTAATTAGGTTAGACTAATATAATTAACCTAATACAATTATTTAAATAAGGCAAATGAGCCTTCACAATTGGGGTAGTTCATGTGAGGGGGAGCTGGGTTCAGTATGTCGTACCCACTTCTATGGCCCCCAACTCTCACACAAGGCCCAAAAGAGAGGAATTTAACCTTAAAATAAACAATTGTTATTCATTGAATAAGTCCAAATCTAATTGGACCTAAATAAATTTCCTTATGTCAAAATTTATTTTAGCAACTTAGTAAAACTTAAATGGGCTCCCTATATGTATCTAAGCCCAATAGCAAACATATAGGCTCACACAGGTCAAATGATTTGGATGGACCCTATCATGTTACTAGGTTTACACAGATGAAAGAAGTACAAAATTTACCTGTTACAAATTATTTATAAGATCTATCGTCAATTGGACTATGATTAAAATCAGATCATTGGATCATGATCTGTCAACAAGTTAATCATAGCAATTTAGATCAGATAAATAATAGGTTTGTTAAAAAGTTTTGAATAAACAATGTAAATAAACAAACATTGTCCATGTAACAGATGTGAAAACAAGATATTAATATAATTAAATTATTATTCTTAAACTAACCAAATAAAAGAAACTAATTTTAAAATATCTAGGTTTATTTGAATCAAATTAAATATCTAATAAGATCAATGATTTGAAAGGAAAGAATCTCCAATATCACTTTCAGATCTTATAATTTAATAAAATAAACCAATTTTAAAATAGATTTGGTTAAATAATAATTACCATAATTATATATCAAAATATCTCAAATTAAGCAATATTCAAATCTCTACAAAAATATCTATGTTATTTAAATATTTAAGATATGATTTATAAATTTCTAATAAGGAAAAAATGATATATATAGAAAAAATATCATTTTTATACTTATAATTTATAAATAATTAAATATTTAACAAAATAACAAATTTTTGAATTTGAAAAACATTATGGTAAGTATATCTATAAAAATATCTATGTTAATTTCAAATTTATTAATTATTTAATTTACCATATAAGATAATTTTAATATAATATTTTAAATAAAAAGACAAAGTTATCTTTTAATTTAAAATATCTTAAATATCAAAATATCTAATCTTATAATTAAATAATAAATAAATATTAAAGAACTTAACAAATTTTTAAATCTAACCATAATAGGAAATATTTAAAAATTGGAAACAATCCAAAATAGAAATATTTAAAATTGGAAAAATTCCTAATTGAAAATATTTAAAATTGGAAACATTTCAATTTAGAAATATTTAAAATTGGAAAAATAAATTTTGGAAAACAATCCCAAGAAAAAATTGGATTTTTGGGAAAAAATCCCAAAAATCGCAACTTGTTGGGAAAGCTGGCAGCAAGGCTGCACGAGCAGCCCACATAGGCTGCAAAACCAGCCTTGCGCGCGCGGACAAGGGGAATTGCAGCCCCATCTGCCGAGAAAACTCGGCGGGCTGCAGGATTCCCAGGCGAGACGCACGGGCGTGCTCCTGAGTGATTGACCGAGGTACGCGTGCGGATGGGAGGTTGTCCGAAGCACCTAGTGCACGTGTGCACCTAGCTTCCACAACCATCATTCCCGATTTTCCAAAAATCATATCTTTTTCAATTTTTATCGGAATCGAGTTCCGTAAAAAACAAAATTGCTTAACTTTTCACAAGGAATCCAAATAAAATATTTTCAAAAATCGAAAAAATATTTTTCATGGAAAACGAAACTGTACAACGTCAACATTCATCAAACAACACATAAACCAACATGAAACCATCCAAATCAACACAGAAACATGCAATCATCGTTTTAATTCATATTACATGAAAGTAAATCATTACCATGGCTCTGGTGCCAGTTGTTGGAAATTATTTTACCAGGATCTAGATTTACTAACAAGTATGTTGGATTAACAACCTAATATGAATTCTAAAACAATGAAAATAAACACATATAAAGTTAGAAAACCTTACAGTGGGTGCAGCGGAATATTATGACTCCTTCCGTTCAGATCTCTAGCCCTTGATTCCTTTCTGTAGCAGAGCATCACCAAGATCTGAACCTGGATCTTCTTTTCTCCTTCTTTGATGCAGAAATTCCATAGTCTTCCATACTATGATTGAGATACCACTTGATGTGTGTGGGCACTACTCATCACTCAAGGGAATTCGAAAAACAGAGAAGAAAGAAAGAGAGAGAGTGGCGGTTTCATAGTGTTTGAGAGAATAAACTGTAAAGTGTCTGTCTCAAAACTGAAGCCTTTACCTTCTATTTATAGAATACCACATAGGGTTAAAGTTGAATTATTTGGCATTTAAAAATTGAAAAATAAAATGAGAAATAGGAGCATTAAGTGGCCGGCCATTCATTGAGGGAAACAAATCCTTCCACTTTTCAAACTTTCCTATTTCATCATTTCTAGTTTCCCATTTTCTCAAAATTGCCAATTCTCTCTTTCAACTTCATAAATGTCAAATCTAATTATTTAATAACTATAATTAATTATTAAATAATATATTGTCATTTATTTTATTTATTAATAAAAACTAATCAAAGTTTCCCAATTAATAAATATACCCTTTAAACTCTCTATTTCTTGTTTACCCTTGCTTAGTGAAAATTCATAAAGTAGACATAGTCTAACTTTTAGAATTATAATTGATTAATTAAAATCAATTAACTGAGTCTTACAAGCAGTATGGCCTCAACTAGTATGGGGACCATAGGTCTATATAACCGAGCTTCCAATAAGTCGAACCGAATTTACCAAGTAAATTCCCTAACTTATTAATTCCTCATTGAATCCACACTTAGAACTTGGAATTGCACTCTCAGTCATATAGAAACGCTCTATATGTTCCACGATATAGACACGTCATCAGTTATCCATTGTTATAACCCTAATGTGATCAATGATCCTCTATATAGATGATTTACACTGTACAGGATTAAATTACCGTAGCACCCAACAATGTATTTTATCCTTAAAACACTTAACCCTGTATAAATGATATTTCACCTAAGTGAAATGAGATCTCCACCATTTATCTTCGTTTGGTTTAGCTCGAAGGAAATCATCCTTTACTTCTATTTGCCAAATAGAAGCTATAGATTCTATATTTATGTTAGCGCTCCCCCACTCAATTGCATTACCGTGTTCCCAAAATGTACGTATCACCCTGATACAAAACTAGGCTTAACTAACAAATCAAAGAACACGAATAATACTCTTGAAATTGAGCCTAACCATATCAGGATTTCGATCATGTGATCTAGGATCAACTTATGATATTGAATTGAATAGATGTTTACGGTAAGTTTCAAAATCTAATTCAAAGTTCAATATCGGTCCTTTCCAATGCATACTCCATGCATCCGATACTGGTAAACTTTGCCAATGTCCTGGAAAGGACATAACACTTTTCCAAGGTGTAAGAATACCTATCGCTGATTATACCATGTCAGTCTAAATCCAGTGTTCTGACAAATCAGGGAATCAACTTTTGAACATATAATAAAGATTATATTCCACTGTGCTGACAACACTATAATCTTTAACCAATTCATATGTTCTGGACTTAAAAAGAATTCATACATTATTTATACATATAATCATGAAATAAATCATGTGAACCATGCAACATAAAATGTTATTTATGATCTTTATTAATAAGTAAATCTGATTATATGAAATGAGTTTTATTTAGGGCATAAAACCCAACACTTTCTTGAAGACTGGGTATGGTGGGCAAATGTTGTGTGTAGTGGCTTTGGATGCAGGGAGTCATATCTTTCCGATAGCTTTTGCTATAGTTGACAGTGAAAACCACAATTCCTGGACCTATTTTATGAAAAAAATTGAAAGAAACGATTGGTGATGTTGAGAACTTAGCTTTTGTTTCGTATAGGCATCAAAGCATTGTTCGTGCTTTGGATATCGTGTTCCCTGATGCACACCACGGTGCATGCTACCACCACATTATTATGAACGTCAACCACAAGTTCAAGACTGACGTCTTCACGAATCACATTTACACGTGTGCCTACACGTATTCAAGATCAGAGTTTCACAGAGAATTCGAGAACATTCGGGCCATGAATCCAGCGGTTGCACAATATCTTGAGGAAATTGGATTTGAAAAATGGGTCTGGTCGTACTTTCCAGGGGTACGTTACAATGTAATGACGAGCAACTGGGCTGAGAGCTTCAACAACACAACTAAGGATGCAAGAGGCTTCCTGATCACTGCTGTTGTAGCATTCCTGAGGTCCAAAGTCCAGAAGTGGTTTGCTTCACGAAAAGAAAAATCTGACAAGTGGACGAAACCCCTAGCACCAGAAATGGAGGAGGACTTGACATTGCATTTTGAAAAAGGTCGGTATTTGAACGTTGACTCATGCGGGCCTTACACGTTGCAGGTTCACCTTGGAGGAACAGTTATGACCGGTGGCGTAGTGGACTTGCAGGAACATACTTGCACTTGCGGCTTGTTCCAGTGCATGAAGTTTCCTTGTCCTCATGCATGTGCTGCATCTCAGGAGCGAAGTATTAGCGCGTACACACTATGCTCGCCATATTACACGACTGAATATTGGAGGAGGACATATGAAGGAACAATTATGCCAGTTGGTGACGAGGATGATTGGGAATTGCCTGATGACATCAAGAACATGACAGTTGGAGTGCCTGTTGAGAAGCAACCAGTAGGGCGACCCAAGAAGCAAAAGGTTGGAAGAATTAAGAACAACCTAACTGCTTGTAACGGTGAAAGGATTATCAAATCACGAAATTGTAGCAAGTGCGGTACCAAGGGGCACAACAGAAGCACTTGCAACTACCGAGGTTAAAAATGTTATTTTAGTTTATTTGTATCGTGATGTGTTGGACTATTATGTATTGTTATTGAATTAATGTTGGACTATTTTAAATATTCGAATTTGTGATATTTTATGTTTACATAATTATTATAATTTGTTGCATGAAAGAAAGGCGTAAAATTTGTATGAAATCTTAAAAAAAACATAAACATACCAATAAAAAAAAACCAGTTACATTGTTATCTTAATAAATACCAAATAAAAAACACATTTGTTCATGCTAAATTCTGGTAAAACAAATCTACACACCACCGCTCTCTAAATTTCTTCATATTCTCATCGTGCACATTATCAAACGTAGTCTCTAGCATACTATGCTCGGTGTGCTCTATCACGTACATCCCGCAGTTACCGCTGTATGAGACAATAAAAAGTAAATAAATAAAAGTATGCAAATTAAATTCAAGTTAAATAACAAAAAAATCAATTGTAATTAAGTTACCTTGTCTTTGTCTGTGGAACAACGGCCCGATCCATGACTTTTGAAGTGAAATTTCTGACCTGGCTCTCTGAGGCGGTAAGTTGAGGCATGAGGATCATGTCATGAGTCTCGAATAGGCCAGCCTGCAGTAGCAAATTTGGTAGTAATTTTTCCCACATTGCCAGGTGACGCTTCAATTCGTTCGGGGAAATCGATCCGAGGCTCGAGTCAAATATGTTCAAAAACCAATGATCGAGATCTACCTCTAGTGCCACCCAATGCTTTGCTCCATCGAAGTAGAGGGCCATATATATTCTCTCCTTGTTCTTCCAATTGGCCAAGAATTGACTTTCATCCCCTCGAATCAAATCTAATATGCTCTCGTCCCACTGATAGTTAGCCTGCTCATCACCCGCAGCTTCCCACCGAGCAATAACTCCTGCTGGGAAAATACACGGCATGATGACACATCTATTTGGGTAGGCCTCGGGATAAAAGTGTTGCCGCCTCCTCATCAAATGGAATGCCGCATCCAAAAGCTAAAACATGAAAATTAAATATGTCAGAGATTAAATAAAAAAGAGTTAGATAAAGTCTTTAAAAGCAAAAGCAGTAAAAAAGTCTTAAAAACTTACATCGTTCCCAAGCCAAAACTTCGGAGTATGTAGTTCGAGGAACCAAGACGAATGGTATCGACTGGTGAAGCACTCTCTCGGGTAATTGTTCCCAATCTGGCCGAGTACCCAATTGTGCAAAGTCTTAAGCAGCTTCCGATCAACCACTCTAAGTGGGTCCGCATTCACGAGTGTCGAAGTATCCCTAGCCTTCTTCTTCATTTCAGTGTACTCAGCGAACCACCTAGGCCGCCTTCTCTTCCTCCGGTTCTCCATGACTTCTGGAGCTGTCTCTAACACCTGCACCTCAGAATCCTCAGTATCCCCGATGCTGGTGATATTCGTCTTCTCAGGTGTACAGAACATGTCATCATCATCCAGTTGGTAATCATTTGGGAGAATGAAGTCATCTTCCGGTGTCCGAGCCTCCTCTTCCGGTTGTGGGTGTGGCTGTGGCTGTGGCTGTGAATCTGCTGCCAGCCTTCCAGGATCTTGCAGGAGCGTCATTATGGTCTTCAACAGATCCATAATCACTGTTTGTCCTCTTAGCAGAGCGGCCTGCCCCCTCTCCACAGTCTCCAACCTTGCCAAAATGGCAGGGTATACTGGATCGCGAGCTTCTGAGGTGCTGGGAATAGAAGCTGACGGGGCAACAGGAGGACCCTGTGATGCTACAAGTGGGTCAACGCCACACTGATCTGGAACTGAAGCTGCAGATGGGTCAACACCATACCCATCAGGAACTGAAGCTGGAGATGGGTCAACACCAGACCCATCTGGAACTGCAGGCGGTGCACGTGGAGGAGACGGTGGAGGTGGTGTAGAGTCTTTAAATATTCGGGCTGCCTCCGCTCGTTCTTCCAATGTGAAGGCAAGCTTTTCGGCCTGGCTTCGCAAAGCATCATGTGTTGGTTGCCCATCCTCACCCAACACAAGTTCCTCCAAGTCAACAAATAACGAAGGCTGACCCCCGGTTATGTAACTCACAAACTCAATCTCGTTTGGCCGAGGACATAACATGGAGTACACTGTCAACTGAAAAATATAACAAATATATTAATATAATATATGGAAATTAACATGAATTCAACATAAAGCGTAACAAACTTACATTTTTAGCAAATAATCTGGTCACTTCATCCTTCCCGAGTGTAGTGTTCGGCTTACTCTCCCAGTTGACTATTCTCGGAAAGCGATGTGACCTCCTCACTGCATACTCGTTGCCCAGCTGTAATATGGCCTCGTATGCCCAATACTGCAACGCTGCAGTATAGCCATAGGCTGAGTATTTTGCCTCCTTCTGAGTGACTCCCTTCTCAATTTTTTTCGACATCTTATTCTTCACATCCAAGTAATCCTTGTTACAAGTTTCCATCAGCTTGGTGTAAGAAATCTTTCCCCAGGGGTACTCGTAGAAGAATGGAAGGTTATCAACCATTCTTATCACAAAAGGAGGAACGACAGTCTTCTCCTCTTTACCAGTGAGGACGCCCATAACAAACAAGGCCATCCCCAACTTGTAGACATCATCAGCTTCTGTGCAGCTCTCAAAAATTCTGCGCAGTTGGCCGAAGCTGATTGAAGAACTCCTGTTGAAATATTCCATAATCAACCGGTCAGAGCTTCCATTTTGTTTGATGTCTTCCTCAGTAGGGCCGGGCAACAAGTTTAACCCGGTGACCAAGCCGAACTCCACCCTCCCAAATCTACATCTCTTCCTTCCCACATAGAAATGCACCTCGTCCGGCTTCTCAGATTTTATTTTATGAAGCATCAACTGATGAAAAAATGCTCCTGAAAATTGTATGGGCTCTCTCTCGAAAAACTGTTTGAAAGGGGATTCCCTCACCCTGTCCAATAGGTTGAATTCTTCAAATTTAGCCTTAATCTTCGGGTAGTAGTAACTACCCCCGCACCATGTGACACGGCCTGTGTAATGGTCCGACACTGAAATTATAAGATGTGCAGTTCCCTGAAAAAAAAAAACCAACAACGATAAATAATTAATAATAAAACCATAACCAATAATTAATAAAACAATAAAAAATAAAATAATAATTCATAATTAATAATTAATAATTAAATAATAATCAATAAAACAATAAAAATTAAAAAAAAAATAATTAATAATTTATACTAAAATAATAATTCATGAGTAATAAAACAATAAAAGATAAAACAATAATTAATAATTAATAAAACAATAATTAATTATTAATAAAATAATAAAAAATAAAACAATAATTAAAAATTATGAAAACAATAAAAAATAATACAATAATTAATAATAAAACAATAATTAATAAAACAATAAAAAAAACAATAATATAACAATAATTAATAATTAATAAAACAATAAAAATAATACAATAATTAATCATTAATAATAAAACAATAATCAATAAATAATAGAAAATTAATAAGACAATAAAAATTAATACACAAATTAATAATTAATAATAAAACAATAATTAATAAATAATACAAATTAATAATTAATAATTAATAATTAGTAAAAAAAATAATAATTAATAAAACAATACAAATTAATACAATAATTAATAATTAATAATAAACATTAATTAATAATTAATAACTAATAATTAGTAAAAAAATTAATAAATAATAAAACAATAAAAAAATAATACAATAATTAATCATTAATAATAAAACAATAATCAATAAATAATAAAAAATTAATAAGACCATAAAAATTAATACAAAAATTAATAATTAATAATAAAACAATAATTAATAAATAATAAAAATTAATAATTAATAATTAATAATTAGTACAAAAATAATAATTAATAAAACAATACAAATTAATACAATAATTAATAATTAATAATAAAACATTAATTGATAATTAATAAAAATACAATAATTAATAAAACAATAAAAAATAATACAATAATTAATAATTAATAAAAAACAATAATTATTAAAACAAAAAAAAATTAATACAATAATTAATTAATAATAAAAAAAATACAATAATTGATTATTAATAATAAAACAATTATTAATTAAACAATACTTAATAATTCAATACAAATAAAATAATACATAAAACAATTACTAATATTTAAAAAAACGAAAAAAAAAAAAATCAACTTGCATACCCATCGGGCCTACAATCGGCCCCATTGGGCCTACATACAATCGGGCCTACACCTGCCCCATCGGACCCCTAACCTACAAAAATACCCCAATCGGACCCTTCAAAGCAGACCATTGGGCCTGCATGAAATCGGCCCATCGGGCCATCGGGGGTCCCATCGGGCCATCGGACCCGATCCATTATTTAACAAATTCAGATCCATACATCGAGCCATAGCATCGGACCCATCAGGGGTCCATCAGACCATTGTCTTCCCAAACCGATTTTCCCAAATCCAAGATCTTAGCCTAAATCAACCCGTAAATCTAACAAATCCGTTCAAATCAAACCCTAAAATCAATACTCTAAGTCATAATCACTCAAAACAATAACAAAAATAAAAAAAGGGGTCGGTCGAACATACCTTGGCCATTTCGGTTTTGGTCGTACGCGGTGGAGGGTGGCTGGACGTTCGTACGCGGTGGAGGGGGGCTGGACGTTCGTACGCGGTGGAGGGGGGCTGGAGCTTTGGTCGTGCGCGATGGAGAGGGGGTTGTGGCTTCGGTCGTACGAGGTGGAGAGGGGTCGGGTCTGCTCCTCCGTGTGTTTGGGCGAAAATATGGGTTGGGTTTGAGAGAATAGGGGACGAAGAGAGAGAGAGAGTGACTTTTCAAATGAGGGGGGTAAAATTGGGTTTTAGTAAAATGTATCCCACTTTACAAATTATGTCTACTATTGTATTAGGTGTCCAATTTTATTATTTATTAAGTATACAATTTCAAATTTCCATTTTTAAATCTATTTAAATAAAAGAAAAAGTAAAAAACATGTCACTTTTGTGACAGCCCACATCCCATCAACCTTTTAATCAAAATAATAATTATTAAATATTAAAAATAACAAATAATAATTTTTACATCTATTAAAATAAAAAAAAAAAAAAAAAAAACTTGTCACTTTTGTGACAGCCCATGTCCCAATCAGTAAAAAAAAACAAAATAATAACATATACAATTTGAACCAAGGCAGCATACTGCCGAAATAAAAAAAAAAAAAAACAGTAAAGCATGTAAATTTCCCAAAAAAAAATTTCAGGCCCTTACTATAAAGTTAAATGGTATTTTTAAAAATTATTAAAAAAATATGTATAATTTTTATTTGGACCCCTAAAATAAGTGGGTCCTAGGTGTGGGCCTAGCCCGCCTATGCCTAGGGCCAACCCTGCTTGTAGCTTCATAACTAGGTTCTTTCTTTTCACAAACTTCAAAGATTTTGTCTCTTACCTTTTCTTGTGAAAAGCCCTTAGATGAGAGGTTAGTTGCAGCAATAGCAGAGTTATGGTAACAAGCAAGAATCTCAATAAAAACAGTAGCACAAGTAGAATAATTCTCAGAAACTTTATTGAATTCAAAAGAAGGAGACAAGGTCTCATGCAAAGAGAAAAAGCTCTCTCCAAACAGAGAGTTTACTCTAATTCTCGCATCACCCAACAATAGCTTCTCAAGGCATTGTATAGCCTAAACAATACCCAAACTACCCCTTAACCAACTCCTCCAGCTTAGCCACCAATAACCAATACAACCCATGTTTTGTTGGCCCTCTTCTAGTTTAAGTAAATCTTATATTAGGCCTAAGAAAAATTAACCTTGTCCTCAAGGTTGAAGGCTAGGAATTTCTCTTGGATGACATTAAACTTCTCCCAAGTAGCCTCAAACAATGACAGATCCTTCCAATGAATCAATACCTCTACACTCGATCTGGAGAAGTTGGAATTCAGCTTCAATAGCTCATATGGCTCCACAATGAGCTTTAAATCGGCAGTCAAAGTAGGGGGAGGGTGGTGGAAGAGTGAGCACTACCAATGGCAACGCAGAGTTGTGACACATGAAACACAAGATGTATGGCAGCCAAAGAAGAAATGTCCAAATGATAAGCCACATCACCAATATGCTTTAGAATCAAAAAAGTATTGTAGTACCTTGCTGCCAACTTCTCATTCTTTCGAGCAGCTAAAAATTTTTGGCCGTAAGGTCTCAATTTGCAAAGACCTTAATCCCCGACAATAAACTCCACCTGCCTGTGAGAACTCTCAGCCACCTCCTTCATATTTTGCTGAGCACGCAAGAAATGCACCTTCAAGTCATCAAGGAATCCTACTCTTTCAGCCAGCGATCAACAACCAATACCAAGGTAGATCCTGTTGAATAGCAAACCAAGGATGGTGGGTCATGCCCATACAGCACTTTGAAGGGTGTACATGTTAGTTTTTATGGTACTAAATCAAGTACGCAATAGAAGATTTTGTATTATCTGATTATCATTGTACCATAACTTAATGGATCTCTAGATGTGTATACAATAAATTAAATAAATTACAAGATAAGAATATGTACCTCTTGATGACTATCAGGGTACCCTCCAAACTTCTCGTATGTTGTATCCTTTTGGTTGTTTAGAAACTCACACCGTAGTCTTCCAAATTGAACCACCGCACACAAAGAATAGTGTGGACATTCTTAACACATGAGCAAGAATTATTTGAGAGAAAAAATTGTTTTTGTTTTCTCACAGTGAATTTCAAAAATTACTATGTGAAAAGCATCTCATAATTTCTCAAATCAAGCTTCTATTTATAGTAGTTAAATCTTATTAATTAAATCACACTTAACTATTTAAATAAATATCCATACTGAGTTCGGTTACTGATATTTATGAGGGAATCTCTCAACTACTTTGAAATATCTTTAACCACTTTTTAAATTTAAATATTTATCTAATTGAATTAATTAAATAAGTAATTAAACCAAAAAGACAAAATTAATAGGACACTCTAGGCGTCTACCTTGTATCATTTAGGAAAAGGATGGTGTCTTTTGTCCTCAGAACTTTATCTCAATAAATACTGTCTTGATAAATTTTGTCTTAACAACTTTTTTCTTTTCCCTATTTGAAAAAATTATTTATTTATTACAAAAATAAATAATTACTATTTTGCCAATTCAAAATAGATTTTTTTGAACAATATTATACAACTTTTTGTCCCTTCCCTTAATAGTGTTTCAAGGTGACGATTCAGGGACCATGGGCCTATAATTCTAAGCTCTAATAAACTAGATTATGTTGAGATTTTATGCCTTAAATAAAACTCATTTCAATATAATCTTATTTATTATCAATAGAAGATTAGAAGTCATTTATGTTTACATGTATTATTCATGTTTATGGATTAATATACAATTTCTGTTAGATCCTGAACATATAGTTATTCACAATTATAGTGATGTCAACACAATAGAAGGTAATTGTGATTGTATGCTTCAAAAGTTAATGTCCCATGATTCATCAGTGTACTAGATTTACATTGATATGATAGTCAGCGATAAAATTTACTTACACCTTGTATAAGTGTTATGTTCTTTCCAGGATATTGACAAAAATATATGCTAGTATCGGATGTATAGAGTATACATTGGACTGGGACTGATATTGATCTTAGTAAAGATATAATAATCTTATTGTTGTATCTTTCTAAGTCAATATCATTGGTTGATCTTAGATCACTACTAGAAAATTGGGTTTTAGTGACACTCCACACGTGTCACTGAAACCTTTTAGTGACACTTCAACGCGTGTCACTAATGAGGCTGACTGGAAAGACAGTTTTTAGTGACACTCCACACGTGTCACTGAAACTTATTGCACTCGTTTTTTGCGCGTCACTATAGGGATATAGTGTCAGGTTTTGCCAGACTAAAAAAGTAACAACCACACACAAAGAGTGTCACTATATCCTATTTTTCTTTTTTATTAATATTTTTAGGGTTATAGTGACACACCAAAAGCGCCACTATATTAAATATTTTTTTTTTAAAAAATAAAATAATTAATTATTTTAATTCAAATTTTATATATTATAAATAATAATTTATATTAATTATATACAAATGCAATTAAATATAATAATAATAATTTTAATTGACTAAATGTAAAATTTATAAATTAGACCATAATAATAATTCACATCAACAAAATTAATAAATATTACATATTAGTTCATTATACTAATAAATCCATAACTATCAAATTATATAATAACTATTGGTCTATTAAAACAAAAAACAACTAACATCGGTAAGTTTGAATAACCGATAACATCTCACTTGCCCTATTAAAACAAAAAACAACTAACGTCGATAAGTTTGAATAACCGATAACATCTCACTTGCCCAATGCTCTTTCACTTCATCAATTTCTTCTTCTGTATACTTTGCATCACTTAACTACAAAATTTAAAGATAAATAATATATTAATTAAATTTATCATCATATGCATTCTTAATAATAATAATGTATGACATATTTATATAGTTTGTATGTTATGTACCTCGGCCAAAAGTGTTTCCGATTCGAAGCTTGAATTAAATCTTTCATCATCTTCATTACATAATATCCACATTCTGTGTCTTCCGGTTGATGTGGACACTAAAGATTTTTTTTTTAAAATTACTAAAAATCTTAATAAAATATAATTAAAATTTAAAATAAAGAATGTCTTGATTTGATAATTAAAGCATCCTGCATATTAATTTATGAATTAATTAAAATTAAAATAAGTAGCTTCTCTACAAAGTATAGATGACAAATAAACCAATTGTGTCACCTAATCGGCCTAATCATGAAATACAAGCATCCTTCATATTTGTTTGTATATGTGCACACACATACACACACATGTGGAATAGAAAATGATGAACCATAATGTTAGGCCTCAATATATGCTCACACAACAAATCAGTTAGAGAGTTAGTACAGTTTAAATTCCTATACGGCTGGTTGTATTGCTAGTTAGTTAGAATTTTTCTATTCTTTTCAGTTAGTGGTTGTGTCTATATAAAGGTTAGTCCTATATTCCCAGAGGTATCAGTTAGAATATGTGTTAAAGAAAGTGAAATATTTTCTACGGAGAATACCAAACTGTCTCGAAAGTTGGGAAATTTTGTAACTCTTTCTTTGATATTGATAAAATGCCTATTTTCTAATTCTTTTTGAGAGCTGAATGGGAACAATAATGTATCACATAAGCCTAAGAAACAAAACATCATTTTAACTTATGGACATAAATAATAGTTCAACATCAAATAGAATAGAAACTTAGTGCATGTAGAAGCAATTATTGATCATCAATCATTGTAACTTGTCAAATTCTTGTGTGGAAACTAAGAAATCAATAATCATCCAGAACAAAAATGATCACCAAATACTTAACTCACCTCACCACTTAAACACTTGCTCACTCCATTCATTAAGCAAACACAAATTTAAAGTTGATTGACAAGAAATTTAAGTTTCAAAGCATAAGAAAGATACAATCTTGGATTTAAGAATCGAATAATCAACCACATTAAAAAATCATTAACCTAACTTGTTAAATTCTTGTGTGGAAATAAAGAAATCAATCATCCAACACAATTACACCACCAATTAACAAAAATGATCACCAAATACTTCACTCACCTCACCACTTAAACACTTAACAAATTTCCCAAACTAACAACAATTAGCAAACTAACAACATTATTTTACACTATTTGAATAGTTGTTTTATGGTTGCATAGTGTAATTTTTGATTGCTTTTGTAAACAAACATGGTTATTTTGCAATTAAAACTTTTAGAACGCATTTGGAAAGCCAAGAAGAAATTAGAATTGGTTGAATTGAAGATAATTACACAATTTTACGAATATGTCTGACCACATAATTACATTGTAATTGCGTAATTGGACCCAAATGCCCCCATAATAATTGGGTGTAATTACTTAAAACTTTTCATTTTAAATATTAAGTATATTTTCTTGTGTAATATCTAACTATTTTTAGCTAATAAAAAAACTCATCCATTTTTACAAAACACTAGCTCACTTCATTCATTCGTTAAGCAAAACAAAAATTCAAAGTTGATTGAGCAACCAATAATCAATAAACTGCAACGAATACAAGAAATTTAAGTTTTTCAAATTTATAAGCAATTTAAGAATAAATCGAACCTGGTAAGGGCGAGGAGGTGTAAGGTGCGGCGTTGATGATGAGAAATCGAAGCATTGAAAGATTGGACATTGTAAAGACCCAAAAAGTTATCCCTAAGATGTTGTTTCGCAACTATCTTCAAATTCATAGCTTCGGCTGCTTCGAAAGACTGAATGGAGGGGTCGGAAGAGGTAAAAACGGATTGAATGTGATGAGCAGCATGAAATTGGAGAGTGGGGATTGTGAGAAGAGTGGTGCATAAGGCTTGCTTGATGTTGATGAGGTCAGATGATGCAGAGGAATGAGGAGAAGTAAGGATTGAGAAGAGCGTGGGAAGAGTGACTCTGTCTTCGCCATGGGAGCAGATTTCTTCGAGCGCTATGGATATCATCATGGGTTCAATTACAAAAATACAATTTATTAAGTGAAAATTACATAATCATATACAAAATAATCACATTTTCAAATAGAAAAAACAACAAAAATAGAAAATTGATCTAGAATAGAAAAAAAAAACCCAACGGTCTCTCAAAAAAAAAAAAAAAAATGCGAAATGCAAAAAAAAAAGAAAAAAACGAAAATGAATAAAAATTTCTTACCTGAGATGCGTCCGTCTGAGAGGGAGGACCTCACACCGGTCTCTGCCTGAGAGGGAGGACCTCACACCGGTCTCTGGTCTCCGTCTGCTGCGCCGGCCTCTGGGGAAAATTTTAGGGTCTGCTACTTGACAGGGTATCGTGAGAGAGAGAGAGAGTGCTGGGGTAGTGTGGGGACGAGTGTGGGGACGAGTGGGCTGGGGAAGAATACTTTAGGGCTGATATATATTTTATTTTTTTTTTAAATAAAATGGTATAGTGACATGCCACGCGTGTGACCAAAGAGGGATCCCCACACTCTCTGCGCGTCGCTATAGCCACGTGATTCTCACGTGGCTTTAATGACGCGCAGAGAGTGTGGGGATCCCTCTTTGGTCACACGTGTGGCATGTCACCATAGGCCTTACTTTTTTTAAATTTTTTTTTTTTTTTATAAAATTATATATTTTGGGTTTTATTTTTAGTGACACTCCATATTTTTAGTGACACACATTCCGCATAATAAATACCGAATATTTAGAGTCTAATGTTGTGTGTCACTATAAACCACTCTTAATTTTTTAGTGACACACACTTTTATGAGTGTCACTATATAGTGTCACTAAAGGCCTAATTTGTAGTAGTGGATCAAAAGATCTTAATCCTGATATGGTTAGGTTCGATCTCAAGAGTGTTATTTATGTTCTTTGATTTGTTCATTAAAGCTCGTACGGGTGAACACATATATTTTGGGAACATGATAGTACAATTGAGTGGGAGCGCTAATCATAGGAATTTATAGCTTCTATCTGGACATAGAAGTGAAATGATGATTTCCTTCTAGATTGGCTTAATAGAGATAAATGGAAGAACTCTTATTTCAGTAATTATATTAGTTTGCTGAAATATTATTTATAGGAAGCTAAGTATTTTAAGGATAAAATACATTGAGGGGTGAAACGGTAAATTTATCCCTACTCGATGTAAATCATCTATAGAGGATCTTTAATTATTGGGATTAGAATATGGATAATTTCATAGCGTATCTATATCGTGAAACATATAGAGCGCTCTATATAATTGAGAGTGCAATTCCAAATTTATAGTGGTGCAAGGATGAATTAATAAGTTAGGGAATTTACTTAGTAAATTCTAGATTTACTTATTGGAAGCTCAGTTATATAGGCCCATGGTCCCCACACTAGTTGAGACAATACTGCTTGTAAGACTCAGTTAATTGATTTTAATTAATCAATTATGATTCTAAAATTAGACTATGTCTTATTTATGAATATTCACTAAGCTAGGGCTTAATTGTGAAGAAAAGAGGTTTTAGGGTTTATTTGTTAATTAAGAGACTTTATTAAGTCTAATTAATAAATAAATTAAATGGAAATTTTATTTGATAATTAATTTAAATATTAAATAAATAGTTTTGACATTTAAGTGGTTGAATTGGAAAATATGGCATTTGTGAAAGAATAGGATAAATAATTAAATAAATGACAAAACTATAATTGGTGGGTCCACATCCTAATGGTCAGCTACTTAAGCTCAATTTAGCCATTTATTTATCAATTTTTTAATGTCATATAATTCAAACCTAAACCTATAAGGATTCCTTTAAATAGATAATAATAGACTCAAAACTGACAGTTGATGCAACTTAAGCCTTCAGTGAAATCTGAGCTTCTCTTTCTCTCTCTATTTTTGAAACCTTCTCTCTCTCTCTCTTAAATTTTTGTCCCTCTTAGTGATTGAGTACGTGCCGACACATAACAAGTCTAGTACTCAATCATAGTATGTAAGATTCTGAAGAATCCAACACCTGAAGGAGTATCGGGCTCAGATCTTGATAATACTTTGCGACACAAAGGAACAAAGGTTAGAGATCTGAGTGGAAGAATCCAACATCTAAAGGAGTATCGGGCTCAGATCATCTTACGATTTAGATTTATACTTTTAAAATAATAATATTAAGTGTACCAATATGAATTTGACACATATACAAAAGTATATACATAAACAGTCTATATTGACAACTAACTGTAAAAGATGGATGACACCTTAAATTTGCAAATAGTTTAGTAGTTTAGAGGGTTTTACCGTCAAAATTTGAGCTTAGAGGGTTAAGTGCAAGTAGAGTGATAGTTGAAAAGGTTTAATCATAAAAAACTCTTTTTTTTTTTTTTTTTACATTCTTACAGATTTTGTTTATTCCAATTTTTTTTTATTTACATTTCTATAGAATTCTTTTACAAGTTTTGACTTGTTTTTTTTTTTAGAAAAAAATATTGCTTTCATGTTGCTTTCCCGTAACAGTAACGTTGAAACAAAATTATTTTGAAACAACGGAAAAAACAACACTATGTATAGTTGTAAAAAAATTATGTTGTTTTTCCATAGCAGCAATGTCAAAACAATATTTTTTCGAAAACAACAGAAAAATAACACAGTATTTTTTTTAAAGAAAATAGTAAATCCATAAAAATCTGAAAGTTTTGTCATTATTTTGTATATTTATGAAATAATCCCTAATTTCTTAGCGATGTTTGGATGATGGAATTTGGGGTAAGTTGAAAAATGCCTTTTTTATTCATCAATTAATGAAATTTACCTCTAATTTTATATTTATTTGAAATATACCTCTTTTTATATGTATTGTACCCAAAATACCCTTACATAAGAGAATCACATGAAGAGTATCTTGAAGTGACAGGGGTAAAATTGGTACAATGTTTTAAAAAAGAGGTAAAAATAATAGATTTTAAAAAAGAAGGTAAAAATAAAAGAGGACAATATAAAAAGGGTATAGAGTGTAATTTCCTCATGGAATTTTATCAGAAGCCCAAGGTCAATATCAGAAGCCCAAGCCCAAGCCCAATATCAGAAGCCCAACCAAAGAGCACAACTTCTCACCCACCCTCTCTCTCTCTCCGTTAATCGATCTCTATCTTTCTTCTGTGACTAACTCATCACAGGTACCCTAACCTCGTTCACTGCTGATCGGAGAGGGGGAATTCCGTTTGCCTTCATTACCACCTGCGCTTCCTCATTGCTCGGATAAACAATTACTTTACTCACAGGTACGTGCTTTCATCTATTTTTTACAGAGATTTCTTTTTTCTCTTTCCATAATTTTTTGATTTGTTTCTGTTTGCTTCTATGGTTGTGTACTGTAGTTTTATTTATGTTTTCTGATCAGTGGTAAAGTAATTAAATCAACCCTTGTTTTGCTCTGAAAAATAGTCTAGAAGAAGAGCATACTATACTGAGTTGATTCTGTTATGCTCTAAATTGATTTCTCTACTTGAACATGTCTTTTTATCGTGCAGCCATAAATGCAGGGAAACGATTGAAACTTTATCTGGTTGTTTTATTTTTCTCAAGTGATTCTCTCTGTCCGGATATGATTTAGCTACTATCCATTTTTTTCGTTTTTTTTAATGGTGTCAGGTTTGTCATAATTAGTTTATCATGTTTAGTTTTAAGATTTAGAAATTGTGTATATGTGTACACCTTATCCAAATCTTTTAAACATTAACAGTATAAATATGTTGTAATGATCATACGAGATTTTGTTCAATGGGTCAATCTTTTTCCATTTGAAATGAAAGAAATTTTATGTTTTTGTGATTTTGGTTCAATGGGATTACTGCTTCTTTCATGCGAATAACATGGTATTGATTCCTTGTGACATGACTAATAGTTCGTAAATGGATATTATTGTGGGATTTTTTTTTTTGTTTTCTTTTAGTACTGTATTTAAGTAGGATAATTCCATATACGAGGTTCTGAGAAATAACGGTATTGGTTTTGACTAAGTGTTGGGTGACATTGACAAACTTCTCTCCAAATAAAATTTAATTTATGGTGTTTCTAAGCAACTTAAAGTGGAAATAATCTTATAGTGACAAATAAGTTACTTTGCATTCAATGTGGAGCAATGCTGTGTTGTTGTTGATTGGATAGATACTTTTTAGTTGTTTCAAATTTTATTTGACATTGTAATAAGAGCAAAAAAGGCAATGCTTCGTTGAAAGTAATGAACTGTTTAGAGAAGTTTTGAACCAAAATGGAAAATACTTCATTGAATAGCTACCAACTGATAACCTATTTAGAGAAGATGTGAACAGTTATGCTTTATTCTTTTGCATCTGCATTGTTGTTAGTATTTGACAGCATCTTTAAAACTAAGTTTTTAAAGGTATTTTGTTAAACCACAAGAAATTCTGTTAGATAGGTATTTGTTATATAGGTAAGATAAGATGTGTGTGTGCAATGACTAAATTAGGATGCTTGCTGTTACTTGGATCATATTAGATTTTGTGTGCACTTGACTGCTTACATACTACAAATAAATTAATTGCAGATTCTTCCAAGCGTTTTATTTATATTTTTGCTGGTAAACTTCCCTGCAGTTTACCCAGCAGTTTATGCACCATGAAACCACCTAAACGATTACAACCACTGTCGGAGCACGCACATGTTGTTCCTCTTTCTAAATGCCGCCATTCATCAAAACGATTCCATAGCCATCACAAAAATAAAAGCACCTTATCACCAGAAGCACAAACCATCGCTTTGAATCCTGATCCACCTCGATGCTTAGTCGGGTTTAATAGTTACAATGCCATTTGCCGATCTCATCGGCGGCGCAAGAAGCAGTCTATACTGGAGTCGAGTAGTACGATGAACTCTAGAAAATGGGTTTTCTCTTCGCGTGATTCTTCATCTTATAGAGATAAGGTTGTGATTGTTTCTTATAACATATTAGGTGTTGAAAATGCATCCAATCATGAAGACCTGTATTGTAATGTATCACCAAAGTATCTAAAGTGGGACAGGCGGAAGACACTTGTTTGCAAGGAGATCAAGCAGTACAATGCAAGCATCCTATGCCTTCAGGAGGTTGATCGCTTTACTGAGTTAAAAGATCTTTTTCAGAAAGATGGATTTAAGGGTGTTTACAAGGCACGGACTGGTGAAGCTTTTGATGGATGCGCTATATTTTGGAAAGAAGAATTATTTTCTCTTTTGCATCATGAGAGTATAGAGTATCAAGATTATGGTCTTCGCAACAATGTTGCCCAACTTTGTGTTCTAAAGATGAACGAACATATGCCAAAGTTAGATGCTGATACCCAATCAATCATTCAACCTTTCCAAAACCGAACCTTCGTGATAGGAAATATACACGTGCTTTTCAATCCGAAACGTGGGGACATCAAGCTAGGCCAGGTGAGACTACTTATTGAAAAAGCATCCAAGCTATCACGTGAATGGGGCTGCATCCCTGTTATACTTTGTGGAGATCTAAATAGCATTCCACAGAGTCCTATATACCAATTCTTGGCATCATCGAAGCTGGACATTCGACTTTATGATCGCTGTAAAATCTCAGGACAAATCGAAGCTAATTCAAAATGCAAATCCTTCAGGCCTTCAAATGTGAAGATAAGCAGCTTACCCGTGTCACATAGATGGAGTGAAGAAGAATTAAGGCTTGCTACAGGCAGTGAAGTGACCACTCATCTCAAGCACCATTTAAAGCTTTGCAGTGCATATCTTGGTGCTTCTGGAAGTTGTAGAACAAGGGATAATTATGGAGAACCCCTAGCAACATCCTACCACTCCAAGTTTATGGGCACTGTTGACTATATTTGGCATACCGAGGAATTTGTTCCTGTCAAAGTTCTTGAAACCTTGCCCATTGATATCTTGAAAAGAACTGGAGGACTCCCTAGTAAGAAATGGGGAAGCGATCATCTTGCTCTAGTTTGTGAACTAGCTTTTGTAGACAAGAGCGATGAGCCCTTACGTCAGCAGTGACACTTAAATAGGGGAAGGAGGCTACAACAGAGTGGAGTTCATTAATTGCGCTTTTCGTGTCGTGTCGTGGCAATTTGTAACATTGTCGATGTGTTGCGTCCAAACCATATATTTTTTGTGCTTGATTGTGCTCGTGCCTCCTAGGCTTGTGCCTGTTTCGTGCCGTGTCAAAAAACACAGCCTATATTTACAACACTAGTTTTTATACTTTCTGACAATTTTGATGTTGATTGGGGTTAGAATGAGGATATATTTATGATATATTTACTTATTTGAAGTTGATTGGATCGAAATAAGAATGGGTATGTATTGTGGTACGGTTTTGGTTAGCATCACATATTATATGGTTTGAATATATTTATATTGTTTCTTTAACTAATATTATTGTAGACTAAACTTAGTATAATGTAATACAAGCAATACTAGCATCACATTGTGCAAGTTTGGTCCACAATGTGGACCAAACACACAAGTCGTGAATTTTGGGTTATGGAACAAATACACTAACTAGGGTTTTACCAGTCTCATTCAGACCAATGGCCTTCGTGAGCTTTACCACGCTCATCATTGTCTCAGCAATATTTAGGATTATTCTAATCTTATATGGAGAATGGCAAGATACACACATGGAGGTTAGGTACACAGATGTTGATTACTTCGTCTTCTCAGATGCTGCTTCTCTAATGGCATCTGGGAACTCTCCCTTTCAGAGATCCACTTATAGATACTCCCCTTTGCTCGCTTTTTTGCTGATGCCCAATTCTTTTATCCATCGGTCATGGGGAAAATTCATCTTCTCAGCTTCAGGTATACTAACTAGAAATGTCGTTTTCTTTTTCTTCTTTTTTATGCATTTATTTCCAGAGAATATCTTCACTAAGAGATACATTTATTTTTCACTGATAATATGATTTTTTTTTTGGGCAGATTTGCTTGTGGGTTTCTTCATACGTACTATTTTGAAGATGCGTGGGGTGCCTGAGAATCTATGTATTGTTTCTGTGGTTTCTTGGCTCTTTAACCCTTTCACCTTTACTATTGGGACTCGTGGAAACTGTGAGCCGATTGTCTGCGCCATGATTCTTTGGATCATTATATGTCTCATGAACGGTGTAAGTTTCACTCTTGTTACTTTGTTTTTGTTTCTCTATACATGCTATACCGTTTGTAGGATAGTAAGTGTGAATCAAAAAACAACACTAGAAAGAACGTTGAAATATGGGAAAGGAGAGATTTTAAGAGTTGAAGTTGGTCCACAATTGTATGCTATATATACATAGGGATTTTGGTTGCGGGGAACAAAATTTTAGTATCTCTTACTGAATTGGCTTAAGAAAAATTAGAGAAGAAACAAAAACTAAATGAGTAAATTGATAAAAGAACAATACTAATTTTGTAGTATAGAATTATTCAAAGTTTCTCAGTGGGATTATTGCTAGGTGGATTATTTAGGTGGTTGGATTAATGTTTCTAATTTATTTACTAAATCACACCAACAAAATAATATTAGATAAACTTATCAAATCCAATCTATTTCTCCGTTTCTCTTCACACATGACCTAGGATTACAGTTATGATATTAGACAATGTATTCAATATTTGTTCAAATTTCCAATTTGAAGTTTTTCTTGTATTTGAGTAGAAAGAGTTATGTAGTTTGTTATGTTTTATGACTATGCATTATTTTTCTCTGTGATACAAATTATATGCATGACTAACTATTCCATAGTGTAGTCTTAACATCTGGTTATTACAATATTTACTGTTTGATTGAGAAAATGACATGTCCTTAGCATCCCGTCAGCATTAGCAAATAGCTAGTTCTGTAAATAGCACTGTTTCTAATGATGACTGATGCATTTTCACCAACATCTATCTTACTCCCTATGGTTTGTCTCCCTTTTTGCAACAGGACGTGTTTTTCAAGCTGCACTTTGGTATGGCCTAGTTGTTCACTTTAGAATCTACCCCATTATATACGCACTTCCCATTCTTCTGATTCTTGACCCACAAGCCTTTCAATCTGGTCGTCGGCCTGCTCTTCAAAGCTGGAGTCATATTGAACAGAAGTCATCTCAACAATCATGTATTACAAGAATGGCTCATTTGATACATCCGTGGTTCCTTATGAAAAGTGTACTAACGAAGGAGAGAATACTTTTTGGCTTAATTTCGGGGTCTGTGTTCTTTTCCTGTACGGCTTTTTTCTTTTGTTTGTACGGGTGGGATTTTCTGCATGAGGCCCTGCTATATCATCTTACCCGTACAGATCCAAGGCACAACTTTTCTGTTTATTTTTACCACATCTACCTTCAGTATGACCGTGAGCTCATGATAGCAGAGAAGCTCATCTCATTTTTGCCTCAGTTTTTAGTTCAGCTTGTACTTATTTCAAGTTTTGCTGAAGACCTCCCGTTTTGCTTCTTTGTACAGACTGTGGCATTTGTGGCATTTAATAAGGTTAGTCTAATCATCATCATCATCAATCAATTATTTATTTATTTTACAAGGCTTAATTTCTACTGAATTGCAAGAACAAGGCTGTCATCAACCATAAGGTCTAATACTCCATCTGACTGTTAACAGGTGATTACAGCACAGTACTTTGTATGGTTCTTCTGTCTGTTGCCACTGTTGCTGCCTTGGAGCAGCATAAGACTTAAATGGAAAGGCCTTTCATGCATAATCATATGGGTAGGAGCTCAGCTTCATTGGTTGATGTGGGGGTATTTGCTTGAGTTTAAGGGGAAGAATGTTTTTCTTCAACTATGGATGGCCAGTATCTTCTTTCTGGCTGCAAATACATACCTTCTTGTTTCAGTTATTCGCAATCACAGGTACTCTCCTGTTTTCACTCAGTTGGGAACTACTAAAGATGATACAAGGAAAATCAAATGATGGAATAATCTGAATCTTCGAAGAGTTACATGGGCTTTCATATTCTCTCTGTACTAATGTAAGATTCACTTATTATTGTTTTTTCTTTTGCTTCTGTTGGTTTTGATAGTTCAGGACAAGTTTTTGGTTTGCACCATCTTGTGTTTGGTGGTAAGATTAGAGATGAACTCTATTTTTCAATTTTATTCTCCCTCCATTAACAGGCATGTTTTGCTTAACCATGTTCACATCTTTCTTATATTAGTGTCTACTTTAGGTTTTCCAAAAACATTGAAAGAGGTAGGGCTTACCTCAACTAATTTGGTGTGGGGCTTGAGTCATTTTGAGGAGGATTTCAAAGTTTTGTCACCTTTGTTTTTTTTCTCATGCTGCAATAACAAAGTTTCTATTATATCATATTTTTATCTGAAATAGTAGAGGTGGACTGGACAGGACTAATTGTCCTCATTTCATTTGTGCCCAAAAGGTGGAGATTAAAATGTCACAAGTCAACAGAAGAAGATTTATATAATTGAGTTGCAAAGCTTGTGGCGTCAACCTAAAAACAAAACATTTGCTTTCAAAAGTTGCATAACTGTAGTTTTTCTTACACATGTTGAACTAGAAACTCTAGATAAAAAGGAGAAAAGACACAATTATTCTATATCTTATAAGCATGAATTCTCTACTGTTGCTACTTGCTTGTATGGATACACTGTAGTATACTATATGATTTTTTTTTCCTCTAGAGTATTAAAATCAATACAAGTTTCACGTAATGTACTCATAGATTGGTGTGAAGAAGAAACTAAGTCTTTTTCAGGAGAAAGGGATCTAAGGCGGTGTGCAGAGCATGCATAAGAAGCAGAAAGTAAAGTATTACTCCAATAAAACCAGCAACTAGAGCTCCTTTTACGTGGTCGCAATAGTTTTGAACTTGGCTACATATCGGCAGCCAACCTGCGTAAGTGTTTCCTTTCTTTCCCACATAAGCTATCGCTAAAGCTGCTGAAATGCTTGAGCTGAGCAACATCGCAAAAACCTGACCGAATGAATAAAATTTAAACAGTAAGTTGTAGAACTTTTTATTTTGATTTTAAATTTGAAAGTTCATCAAGGGGTTATAAATCTAAACATTAGTCACAGTATTTGGGATTCTCTCTAGCTATCAAACCCATCTTATTATGCTGCATGAAGTTTGTGAGAACATCTAAAAGTTCTTCAATTAGGATATTGATTCATCACAACAATTAAATTATAGAATGTTTCAAGTATAACACAATTTGAAGTGAAAAGGCAGGTGATGGCAACTTTACCAAATCCATGGCAATTACTAGACGCCAAAGCAAACTTTCTGAAGGGAGGAAAATAACCAGAAACCCATAAACACTGACAATGGCATTTGCAATCATGAAGTACCTATAAACCAGTGTTGTTAGCAAACAAATAAATAATAAAGAAAAAAGTAGCTATCTAGCCATTAATAAGATTTGAAGATATGCTAGAATTCTTACTTAAAGGCAGGTGTTTGTGAGTATTTGGCCTCAAAAGAGATGGTTAAGAAGCTGGCCTTCTCATGGCTTGTAGCCATGACAATGGTGGCGGAAAGGGTAGCAGCGAACGCAGCAAGCCTCAATATAATCAGGCCAAGCCTCTTGATCTTGGCCATGGCTACTACAAAATGGAAATGCAATACGTTAAGATAAGAGATGAAAGAAATGGGGTTAAAGTAATAAAGTAGATGAATGAAGACAATGGTAGGGATTGGTAAGCAAGCACTAAAAACAGTTTAGTGAGCAGGTATTGTTAGGAGGGAAATCTTGGAGGGTAGGATGGTGCACTTGTATTTTAGTATTTTCTTTGAACTTTTGTTTAGTTAGTTGAAATTCTCCAACTGCCTGCCACCACCTCCACCACCGGTTCTGTCCCGAAGTGTTTATTTTCCACTTTTTTCAAGCTGTTAGATGTTGAGTAATTGAGCTATCTTATTTGTAATATTTCCTGATTTAGGTAGAGTAACCTTAAGTGATGTTTCCAAAAATTGACTGTATGCTTGATTGAACTTCTTTCTTCAAAAGTGACACTTTTTTATAATACCTGAAAAAAATGCTCTCCTTCTGCCCATATGTCAAAAAAGATTTTTTTTTTCTAAAAAAAATTAAAAGTGAAAAATATCACAAGTTTAAAAAACCCAAAAATAGAGCAACATTTCACCAATAATAAAATACACAAACTAAAATTATACAGTTTCAATTAATAACAAGAAAGTTATATTGCTTTAAATTTTAAGTTTTCAAACTAATTAGCGTAGCAAATAAACATCTCCAAATTAAATACATTGAAGAATTAATCTCCATGTTTAGAAACAAAAATTAGTTCATTATGCTCTAAAAATGTGACTTTACTGGCAGTTGTTTACCTAGCTGCAAATCAATCAAAAAGATCAACATTTTTGAAAGCAACTTCATGAAAAATAAACTACAGTATCATATTGAATGAGACTAGAAAGGTTTCCTCTAAGCCATTGCAAACCAGTTATAATGCAAAAGCAACAACCTGATCCCTATCATTGCAAAGATTTGAACCCAAAAAAAATTGTTGAGGTAACAGAAAGCACTCCATCTGTTTCAAAATGGTGACAGGTCATTTCATCAACATTATAGTATATCTATCATCCAATCTTGAAAAAGAAAAATTGTCAAATATATAGAGTACTTTCAAACTGCTATAACTAAAATATGAAGGGATTGAAAATAGTGCCCACCAAGTTTAAAATTCAACTAGTAGAATGAAGTATGACTCCTGCACTAAAGTTAAAGTTTTTAGATCCTGCCTAGAGTTGTACATTCTGGCCGGACTTTTCGACACGACACGAAATCGATACGAGTCCAAAAAACACGACATGATAAAAAAAAAAAAAAAAGAAAATTTATAACAATATATATTATAGAACTTTATTACATTATATGTGTAAAAAAATTTATTTAAAAAAAATTATAAATTTCTTTAACTATGAGAAACATATTCTCATTTTCATGTACAAATTATACGTATGGTAATAAATTTGTATACTAATTAAGTAAGCATTGCTATTAATTGGTTAATCTTGTCATAATTGTATCCCAATTTAATGTGTTATTAATACATTAATCTTATTAATCATTTACAACTGTGATTGTTTTTTACTACAGGCTCCCTGCTCTAATGATTTTAAGATCATTGTTAGAGGTTTTTGCAAGTTTATTATCCAGATTAAAGTGTTTCCAATCTGTGTTACTCATAGATTAATTGTGCATGCTCTTCAAATGGATGAAGAACTTGTTTGACTAGATGACTATCATATTTTTGTGATGTATAGTATATTTTGATGAACATTACATCTATAATATTTGTTCGATGAGCATGAAATGTATAGTATTTAGAATCAGGGCTAGCCCTGAAACAAAGTGGGCCAGAGAAATTTTTTTTTTTGGCCCTTATATTAGAAAAAATGTAGTATTTTTCAAAATCAGTAAAAAAAAAATGTATAATTTTAAAAGAGGAAAAAAAAAATTTGGGCCCCTGGGCTGGGTGGGTCCTAGGCACAGGCCTAGCCCGCCTATGCCCAGGGCCGGGCCTGTTTAGAATATCCCTATTATCTATTGGAGTGGTCTTGCCACACATGCAATGTGGTCTAATTTTTAACATTATAATTAACTAGATCATAACATTATTATTATCATTATAATAAAATTTTAATAATTCATAATATTTTAAAATTTATAGTTTACCAAACACTTAATTCAATTTTTTTCCACAATTTTCTTCACAAGCGAACCCAACATAGGCCTAGGCTGGGTTAAAGCACATGCTGAGAAAAAATATATCACATTTTTTTTTTGAAGGAAAAGATGTATCACATTAAATTAAATCAGCTGTTACAGGAGCACTAATAAATCTAGGACAAGCATCTGTCCACAAATCAACCCCTAAGGAACTAGTAACAAACTTTGCTAGTGCGTGGGCCACACCATTCGCAACACGCGGAATGGCACAACAAGAACCACCACCAACAGCAGCTAAGAGAGAAATAATCTCCTCAACAATCGGTTTATACATAAAAATAGAATTTGGAAGAGAAATCCAAGAATGAATAACAGAAGAATCTGTCTCAACCCTCACCAGCTTGTAGCCCAACGTAGCCGCCCACCGCAACCCAACACGCATCGCCAAAAGCTCGGCTACCGCAACCTGAAACTCCCCAACCCCACCCACCGCCCAGGCCGCCCACACCTCACCATCCCCACCCCGAATGACCCCCCCAAACCCAGCAAACCCCCTACCCGGAGAAACCGCCGCATCAACAGACAACACAAACTCGCCCCGCAAAGGAGGACACCACCTACGGGCCACAGCCAAGCCACCAGCAAACCCACTCCTCACTACAGCCCCATCAGCACCCACACCAGCCCCTTGAAATTCAACCAACGCCTCGTACGCAAGGTCGACAATCCCAAACAACCGCGATTGTTTTTGCCCGAACAAGACAGAATTCCTATCATACCACACCCACCACCACACCATAGCCAGCAACTCAAACTCCTCCCTGCTAAGCACATCAAATAAATAAACAAGCAACTCCGCCAAGGAACCCATCCGACCCCGGTATAAATGATGCCAAACCCGCAGATTAGTCCAAAGAGGAAGTAAAGATGAACAAAACACTAAAGCATGCTCCGGTGATTCCATTTCCTCCCCACACCTATTACAAGTCGGATGCACAAGAACCTTGCGCCTAATAAGCTGGGAATTTGTAGGAAGGGCCCGATGATACATTCTCCAAAGGAAGATCTTTACTTTCTGAGGGGCCTTCAAATTCCACAACCCATTCCACCAGTGAGATTGGTTACAAGAAGAGGAGCCTAACCTTTCACTCAAGACATCAAGAGCCACCACATACCCACTTTTCACAGTATAAGCACCATTAGAGCTATAATGCCAACACCACCGATCAGCACCAACACCACATCCCACCGGAATACCAAGGATAACATCTACATCCATTCGCAAGAAGCGTTGAGACAAAGCGTGGAGATTCCACCCCCCACCTACCTCCAGTAAGTCATGCACCATCACATTGCCCGAAGGAACAGCTGTAATAGGGCGAAAAGTCCTCGGCCGAGGCATCCATGGATCACGAAACGCATCAATAGAACGACCATCCCCAACCACCTTCCTCATCCCCATCCGTAACAACTCTAACCCCCACACCAAACTTGACCACAAATGAGAAGAACCTTGGCGATCCTTAGCATCCAAAATTGATGTTTCGGGGAAGTACTTATGTTTCAATACCCGACCCGGCAACGAATCCGGAGAATGGAATAGCTGCCACACTTGCTTAGCGACCATAGCTTGATTAAACAGGACCAAGTCCTTGAAGCCTAATCCCCCTTTCACTTTCGGCTGGCAAACATCATCCCATTTTACCCACGCAATCTTCTTCTTATCACCCTTTGTACCCCACCAAAACTGAAGAATGATGGAACGCAGCTTATCACACGTCGCAACAGGCAATTGAAACATACTCATAAGGTAATTCGGAACTGCCTGTAGAACCGCCTTAATAAGAATCTCACGGCCCCCCGCTGAAAAGAAACTTCGCTTCCAACCACGCACACGTTTCTGGACCTTGTCACAAATACTAGCAAACGTACGCTTCTTATTCTTCCCAATAACCGTCGGCAACCCCAAATACTTGTCGTGAGTGGCCACTGACCCCAAGCCTAAAATACCCAATACACTAGTACGATCTGCAGGCTGAACATTCGGACTGAATGTGATTGCAGATTTATCAAAATTGACTTGTTGCCCAGAAGCCCTCTCATAACACTGAAGAATCCGACGAATAGACTCCGCCTCCCTACCATTAGCTCTACCAAATATCAGGCTATCATCAGCAAAAAATAGGTGAGACACCCGCGGACCAGAGCGAGAGCACCTGAAACCCATCAAATCACCATTTATCTCAGCCTGTTGAAGGAGCATTGAAAGTGCCTCAGCACAGAATAGAAACAAATAAGGAGAAAGAGGACACCCCTGTCTCAAACCTCTCGTTGGGACCACACTACCCCGAGGCCTCCCATTTACCAAAAAATCATACTCAGCCGAAGACACACAATCCATAATCAAGTCCACCCACCGATTCGGAAAACCAAACTTGGACATGATAGCACGCAAGAAGCACCACTCAACTCTATCGTAGGCCTTACTCATATCCAATTTCAGCGCCATAAACCCACGAACTCCATTATTCTTCTTGAACAAAGAATGTAGCAACTCAAACCCCACCATAACACTATCATGAATAGCCCTACCAGGTACAAAAGCACTCTGAAACGATGAGATCAACGGAGACAAAGTACCTTTCAATCGCAACGCCACTGCCTTAGCCACAATCTTATATATCACACTACAAAGACTAATAGGCCGGTATTCCTTCACAAACCCAGGTTTACTAACTTTCGTAATCAATCAAATATATCACATTTTATAACCAAATAATAATAATAAAAAAACTAATCAAATGTTCACCTAGAAAAATCTCAACAACTTAAATAATAAGTTTAATATTACATTTCCCTAACACTCTCTCCCTCACTTTTCTTTTTAACTATAGTATATAGATTATGTATAACCTTAAAATCTATTAAAATAATATAGTAATAAAAACATTTTAACCCACTCTTTTTTTTTTCATCAAAAAACCTTATCCTCTTTTTTTTTTCCTACCTCTCTCCATCTTTCTCTCACTTTTCCGTGATAAATATGTATTAGTCTCTCTTTCTATCTTTGATTATGATTTGCAACATGATCAGAACTGTCATTGGTATTATAAATATGGATCAGACTTTTTGATATGGCATAAATCGACACGAGCCCGAGAGACACAAACACGACACTAAAAAATATGTGCTTAGGTACGACATGACACGAAAAAAAAATATGCACTTAGGCGTGACACAACACGATAAGTCCCAAAAATACGACACGTAAACATAAATAGATTAGCTCAATAGCACGACATATTATAAAGCTCGATAATAATAACAATGATAAATATTTATTCATCAATTAAAATTGAAAAACCGTGTTTTTGCAAATGTCAGTTGTATATAAGAAAATATAAAAACTGTAAGCGTTTGCAGCAGCAGAAAGCAATTCTGCTACAGCAAAACTGAACATGCAGAATATAAAATATTTGCAGAAAAATAAATAACTTGACACAAGAGATTTATACGTGGTATCAGTGTTCTCACGAACACTCCTAGTCCACGGGGCCACACCCAGAGAATGAAATCAATTAATAAAGTATCAAAATTACAAAGACAATTGACTTAAACAAGTTTAGACTCCCTCTAAAGTATTGCCGCAATCCTTTGTAATCCACTTTATGAATCTGACTTCTTGAAACACCTTCAAGCCCGAACTCCCTTCGTCTTTGAAGTGTGAGTGCTTACTTCCTCCCGAAGTAAGGCTTCAACAAGTCTTCTCCCGAAGACCAAGTGCTTACTTCCTCCCGAAGTAAGGCTTTATCAAGTCTTCTCCCGAAGACCAATCTCTTGTTCAGTCAAGTAGTTCTTTACAACCTCTAGGACAGAGTAAGAACAGAAATAGAACAAATAGAACCTAGATGAACAACTAGGCTCTCACAAAACAAAGAAACACTCTCTTCTCTCAAAAGATAAATGTAAAAAATGAATAATGGAAGAGGTAATTCGAATGGTTGCTCTCTAGGCTCTATTTATAGAACATAGAAACCAAAGAGGCAACCACAAGTTCGAATTAGCAGCTGTACAAAAACTTTCCAAAAGAAACACGATCTGCTACATCGTATCTCGGATGTCGACGCAACGAGATTCGACCGAAACGGGAAACTTGCTAAAATCGGGTCCGATCCTCTATCAATGCTTGATTCCTGCCAAAAACAGATTAGATATTCTGATTGTATCAAGATACAATCGAAATTAATAAGGAAAAGGCAATAATCAAAGTTTCCCTAAAAAAGACAACTTTCCAAAAGAGAATTCCTTCTCTTTTGAGAAGTTTTCAACAAAGGAAAGTTCAGCTGAAAGTGCAACTTTCTAAACAAGGAAAAGAGCAACTACAATCCGAATGGATAAGGCAAGAATTCAAATATGAATGCACAACAATCTTACCATAAATGGAAAAATTATTTTGTCAACTAACTTGCCAAAAAAAAGGACTTTACAATCTCCCCCTTTGGAACTTTAGATGAACAAAATAATTTTTAACACAAGGTACCTGCAAGTTAAAGTTAGCCATAACAAATAACTACTCCCCCTGAGTAACACAATCGAAAACCAACAATAACTAAAGAAACATGCTAACTTTTAAACCAAATAGTTCACAGGTACTAACCAACCACAACTCCCCCTGGAAAAAGGGTCTAGAGTTGATAAAAACAAATTGAATGCTCAATAAAATGCACATTAATTAAAAAATATTTTGACAACTAAATTGCCAAAAAAGGACCTAACAATCTCCCCCTTTGGGACTTTAGATAATCAAAATATTATTAATTAACAAACACCTACAAAACAAAGTTAGCGAAACAAACATAAAAACTCCCCCTGAGAAGCACAACATTAAACTAAAATAAAAAGCTAACTTTGACCAAAGACGAACACAAACACTAACACAAACACAAACCTCAACTCCCCCTAGACAGTTGAGTATACAATTAAAAACCCAATTACTCCCCCTTTTTGTTTATCTATAAGAGCCAAAGACAAAAAGAAATGAAAATATAGAAATATGTCCAACAAAAACAAAAAGAAAGAAAACTTATGCCCCATAAAGCTTGATCAATGAGGACAGCTGCTTGGACATCTCTTGCTGAACCTCCTCCATGGCAGCAAGAAGATTGGAGCAGCAAGAAGAGCATTTGAGGGGGCTTGTTCGGATTCCACCAACATTTTGGGATGCCCTAGGTTCTTTGTTCTCACCATTTTGATCTGAAAGAGACAATGAACAGCAACAAGCAAGAGAGACAAAGAAATAGAATCGGGTAGGTGGTGAGAGTAAATGACAAAAATTGGATTAAATAAACATGGGAGAGTTGAGCAAAAAGGAAACCAATTTCAAAATATTTGAGAAACCACCAACCCACGACTACAAAAGGAAACCGCCCACTCCTTGCAACTTCTTTCCCCCTTTTTTTTTTTAAAAAAAAAAAGGAATAAAAGGAAACTAGAATTACCAACAATATTTCCAAAAATAAGTCAATCTTCAAGATTAAAGACACATTACCATATAAAAGATCAATCTTTAAATGAAAACATATCAAAAATAAATCAAGGAAGAATAAATGTTGATACTTACCATTTAAGCACAAAATTTCCTTAGCCCATGAATCAAGACACACACCTCCCTCTTTTTTTTTTATTATTATTTTTAAGAAACCGAAAATAAAATAAAATGTGTACAATACATATATGAAATTCTAAACAAGCAATGTAATCAAATATCATTGAAAAATGACAAAATAAAATACATGTTATGCTTTTAAAGAAAATAACTAATCAGTATCTCAGGAACAAATCATACTTAATTGATGTTGAGGAAAAAGATATGCATGTTACTTAAGATTGTGACCAAGGATTATCAATTTAATTTAGTAGAGGAGACTTACAAATTTGAACACACTTGTCAGACATAAGTGTGTGCAGTGAAAATAGGATCATTGTCCTTGGCAAGATTTTTCATTTTCGCCTTTTTCAATTTGATCCCGCAACTGGATGCTATCACACCATACTGAAGGTAGCCCTTTTCTATGGTAGTGCATCCTCATTATAGTTGCTAATTACAATGTTCCAGCTTACTCAAAAGATGGCTTTCACACCTCAGTATGGGTAGCTCTATTCCAAATAGGGCCTGACAAGTCTGAAACAAAAATTGCTCAACTCTGTATAAGTACATTAGTTAATCCTAGACACAAATAAAGAGTAACATGAACCTTTTAACACAACATCACAAAGTATGATAAGAATGAGATCCTAACTAATTATAATCCAAAAGCATAAACATGATTTGTCAAAATACAATGAAAGAAGATTAAAAGCTAGAGAAGAATCACATAACAATATTGTACAAAAATATGAACAAGAGAGATTTAGACAATGCAAACTCCCAAAGACTTTCTGAGGGAGTCAAAGCGACTTGAATCTAGGGCCTTTGTGAAAATATCTGCTAATTGTTTTTCAGTATCAACATATTCTAATTGCAAAGATTTATTTTCAACAAGTTCCCTGATAAAGTGATGCCTTATATCAATGTGCTTTGTTCTAGAATGTTGAACAGGATTTTTGGAAATATTTATGGCACTAGTGTTATCACAAAAGATAGTTAAAACACCCAATTTAAATCCATAATCAATCAACATTTGTTTCAACCACAATAGTTGAGTACAACAACTGCCAGCAGCTATGTACTCAGCTTCGGCAGTGGACAAGGAGATGGAATTCTGTTTCTTGCTATGCCAAGATACTAGATTATTCCCAAGAAAGAAACACCCTCCACTTGTGCTCTTTCGATCATCAGCATTGCCTGCCCAATCTGCATCATTAAAACAAGCAAGATTTGAATTAGTATCTTTCGAGTACCAAATTCCATAATCAGGGGTGCTATTAACATATCTAATAATCTTTTTTACAGCTGATACATGAGATTCCATAGGATTACTTTGATATCTAGCACACACTCCCACACTGTAACAGATATCAGGACGACTAGCAGTTAAATACAAAAGACTTCCAATCATGCCACGATAGAGTGTAGTGTCTACCTTTACTCCATTCTCATCTTTTGTTAATTTCAGTGTGGTGCTCATTGGAGTACTTACCTGCTTAGCCGATTCAAGGCCAAATTTCTTGACAAGGTTCTTAGCATACTTACTTTGAGATACAAATGTACCTCCTTCCATTTGTCTCACTTGAAGACCTAAAAAGAAATTAAGCTCACCAACCATGCTCATTTCAAATTCACTTTTCATTTGATCAACAAATACCTGCACTTCATGGTTAGATGTAGAACCAAAAACTATATCATCAACATAAATTTGAGCAATGATAAAATCAAATTTTATATGCTTGATGAAAAGAGTTTTATCCACACTACCTCTGTGATAGTCATGAGAAAGTAAAAATTGAGTCAACCTTTCATACCAAGCTCGAGGAGCTCGTTTCAGACCATACAAAGCTTTTTCAAGCTTGTATACATGGTCTGGAAATTGAGGATCTTCGAATCCTTTTGGTTGCTCAACATAAACTTCCTCATTCAAAATACCATTTAGGAAGGCAGATTTCACATCCATTTGAAACAATTTAATATTCAAAATACAAGCAATACACAAAAGTAAACGAATTGATTCTAATCTTGCAACAGGAGCAAAAGTTTCATCAAAATCAATACCTTCTACCTGTGTGTACCCTTGTGCCACCAAACGAGCCTTGTTTCTCACAATTGTACCGAACTCATCACTTTTATTTTTAAATAACCACTTTGTTCCAATTACATTTATACCTTTTGGTCTTCGGACCAAAATCCATACCTTGTTGTGAACAAATTGGTTGAGTTCCTCTTGCATTGCATTGAGCCATTCCTCAAAGGTCATGGCTTCCTTCACATTTTTCGGTTCATATTGAGAAACAAAACAAAGAAAGCTGATTAAATTAACATACCTTCTGCGAGTTACCATGCTTTCTTCAGGATTTCCAAGAATGAGATCTTTTGGATGATTCAATTTGACTCTGGTGCTTAGTTCTTTCTGAATAGAATCAGTGATGATGTTTGGATGAGTCATGATAGACGGTTCTGGTTCTCCAGTTTCAGTTGCAGTAGCAGATTTGTCATTTGCAGCATCAGAAATGGGTTCTGTTGCATCAAGATCTGCTTTTGCTGCTTCTGGAGGAGCATCCATGAGACTATCTATCTTGGCTTCTGTGGAAAACTCTAAAAAATCTTGAAAATCATCAACAACCACATTAGTTGATTCCAAAACAGTTTGAGTTCTCATGTTATAAACACGATAAGCTCTACTGTTTAAGGAATATCCAATAAACACACCAACATCACTTTTAGCATCAAATTTACCAATATGCTCACGATCTCTATAGACATAACACACACACACATCCAAAAACATGAAAATGACTTACATTGGGGCGCTTACCTTTCCAGATTTCATAAGATGTTTTTGAGGTACCTGGACGAATAAACACTCTGTTTATTATGTAGCAAGCTGTGTTAATAGCTTCAGCCCATAAACGCTTTGTCAACTTCTTGCTATTTAACATCACTCTTGCCATTTCCTGCAATGTTCGATTCTTCCTCTCAACAACTCCATTTTGTTAAGGAGTTTTGGGAGCTGAAAATTCATGAGTTATACCTGTAGACTTGCAAAAATCATCATACACAGAATTTTCAAACTCCTTACCATGATCACTTCGAATTCGAACAATTTTCCCAATATTACAACCTTTCTCAACTCTTAATCTCAAACAAAGAGTTTTAAAGGCATCAAAAGTGTCAGATTTTTCTCTTAAGAAATCTACCCAAGTAAAACGAGAGAAATCATCAACACACACAAAGATATATCGTTTACCATTCAAACTTTCAACTTGGATTGGACCCATAAGATCCATGTGAAGCAATTCCAATACTTTTGAGGTATTGATATCAGACACAGGCTTGTGAGTGATTTTTAATTGCTTCCCAAGTTGACACGGTTCACACTTACCTTCACTTTCCTTACCAAGCTTGGGAAGTCCTCGAACAATACCCGCATTTGACAATTTTTTCAGGTTTTAAAAATTAATATGCCCAAGCTTGGCATGCCACAGATCTGTGGTGTTGTTGATAGCTGAATGACAAGTAAACACAGGGGTTAGAGTGTAACAATTATCATTGGATCGAAATCCTTGCAAGATACATTCATTGTCATCATTCAGAACATAACAATGATCACTATCAAAAGAAACAGTAAACCCTTGATCACAAATTTGACTGATGCTAAGTAAATTAGCCCTCAGTCCTTCAACTAACATCACATTTTTCAGTCTAGGTAACCCTTCAAAATTTAGAGTTCCCATACCAACAACTTTTCCAGATAGGCCATTACCAAAAGTGACTTCTCCACATTGCATAGGCCGAATGTTAGTCAAAAAGTCCTTGTCACCTGTCATATGTCTAGAGCAACCACTGTCAAAATACCACATTTGAGATGCAACAGTTTTATCGGAAAAACCAGCTAGACAATTCTTTTTCACCCATATTTGTTTCAAACCTTTATGTTTCTTTTGAGATTTTTCCAAATTATCAAAATAATTTGTTTTAAACAGATTTTTCAACGTGAAACATTTAGGTCTGAGATGTCCTTTTCTACCACAAAAATGACAAGTGGGAACAAATCTTTTTACCTGAGATCTTACTCTTTTCTATAATCCTGGAGATTTTACAAAGATCGAACCGGCTTCTTCAGTAACAGGCTGTGAAATTGTTACAGCAGACTTTGTAGCCTCAAAGTGATTCGTTTGAACACTAGATTTTACAAACTTCGTGACTCCAGAACTTTCCATTCCACTTGAACCAAGGCCTGCGAACCCTCTTTGACCTGCATTCTGAGCTTTTTCAAAAATAGAAGATCCAGGGTTAAGCATTTGAACATTTTTCTTAAAATTTTCAAGTTCCTTCTTTAAGAGAGTGATTTTTTCATTTTTTATCACAAAAACTTGTCTCATACTCTTTTATTTTCAAATCACACATTTCAATCTGATGAGACAATTTTTTATTCAATTTATTCAACTCTCTATTTTCAGAGGCAACCTAAATCCATTTTTCATACATGACTTTGTATGATTCAGCAAGAGACTCTTCACAGATTTCAGACTCATCTGAATTTGATTCCTCTTGTTCGGTGGTATTATTCAGACATACCAATCTAGCTTTCACCTGTGAATCACACAACACATTAGACATAACAGAGGTTAGGGCAACATTTTCAGAATTATCTTCATCACTTTCGGTTTCATCATCACTCCAAGTGACATTGAAACTTTTCTTATTCTTTTTCAAAGTGTTTGCACATTCAGCTTGAATATTCCCAAAACCTTCACATTCCCTGCACTGAATTCCCTTTTTGTTAGAAACAGATGGTTTAATAAAAGTATTACCTTTTGAACCTTTTGAAATATTCTTTTTATTTCCCATCTTTTTCATATATTTCTGAAAATTCTTAGTTAATAAAGCAATCTCATCATCACATTCACTATCAGAATTTTCATTATCAGCAACTTTCAAAGCAATACTTTTACCTTTATCAGCAATGGATTTGGGTTTGTCCTTTTGCTTAATCTGTTGATTTAATTCAAAAGTACGTAAGGAACCCATCAATTCTTCCACCTTCATAGTGCTAAAATCTTTAGCTTCCTCCATTGCCAAAAGTTTAGTATCAAACCTTTCTGGAAGTACTCTAACAATTTTTCTCACAAGAACAGAATCATCAAGCTTTTCTCCAAGAGCAAAATATTCATTAGCAATGTCAGATAATTTTTCATAAAATTCAGTTAAAGTTTCATTATCAGACATTCTAAGCTCATCAAATTTAGTTTGAAGCATGATAAATCTAGATCTTTTCACATCAGAAGTTCCTTCAAACTGAGTTTGAAGGATCTCCCAAGCTTCCTTAGCAGAAACACAAGATGATATAAGTTTAATGTAACCCTCACCTACACCATTAAAGATAGCATGCAAGGCTTTGCTATTGTAGGCAGAAAGTTTATCATCTTCAATAGACCATTCCAGTTCAGATTTTATAGTAGTATTACCTGACGAATCTGTCTCAACTGGAAGAGACCAACCTGAAAGAACCATTCTCCAAGCTTTCTCATCTTGAGATTTGATGAAGGCCCTCATTCTAACTTTCTAATAAGGATAGTTAGAGTCATTAAGCAACGGTGGTCTAGAAATAGAACTTTCTTCTGCAAAAAATGATATTTTAACACAAAAACGTTATAGGACCACACTAAGAGTTTAGTGTCCCGCTCTGATACCAATTGAAAAACCGTGTTTTTGTAAATGTCAGTTGTATATAAGAAAATATAAAAACTGTAAGCGTTTGCAGCAGTAGAAAGCAATTCTGCTACAAAGAACCGAACAAAGCGTAATATAAAATATTTGCGTAAAAATAAATAACTTGACACAAGAGATTTATACGTGGTATCAGTGTTCTCACGAACACTCCTAGTCCACGGGGCCACGCCCAGAGAATGAAATCAATTAATAAAGTATCAAAATTACAAAGACAATTGACTTAAACAAGTTTAGACTCCCTCTAAAGTATTGCCGCAATCCTTTGTAATCCACTTTATGAATCTGACTTCTTGAAACACCTTCAAGCCCGAACTCCCTTCGTCTTTGAAGTGTGAGTGCTTACTTCCTTCCGAAGTAAGGCTTCAACAAGTCTTCTCCCGAAGACCAAGTGCTTACTTCCTCCCGAAGTAAGGCTTTATCAAGTCTTCTCCCGAAGACCAATCTCTTGTTCAGTCAAGTAGTTCTTTACAACCTCTAGGACAGAGTAAGAACAGAAATAGAACAACTAGAACCTAGATGAACAACTAGGCTCTCACAAAACCAAGAAACACTCTCTTCTCTCAAAAGATAAATGTAAAAAATGAATAATGGAAGAGGTAATTCGAATGGTTGCTCTCTAGGCTCTATTTATAGAACATAGAAACCAAAGAGGCAACCACAAGTTCGAATTAGCAGCTGTACAAAAACTTTCCAAAAGAAACACGATCTGCTACATCAGATTCGGATGCTGACGCAGTAGATCTGACCAGAAACGGGAAACTTGCTAAAATCGGGTCTGATCCTCTATCAATGCTTGATTCCTGCCAAAAACAGATTAGATATTCTGATTGTATCAAGATACAATCGAAATTAATAAGGAAAAGGCAATAATCAAAGTTTTCCTAAAAAAGACAACTTTCCAAAAGAGAATTCCTTCTCTTTTGAGAAGTTTTCAACAAAGGAAAGTTCAGCTGAAAGTGCAACTTTCCAAACAAGGAAAAGAGCAACTACAATCCGAATTTATAAGGCAAGAATTCAAATATGAATGCACAACAATCTTACCATAAATGGAAAAATTATTTTGTCAACTAACTTGCCAAAAAAAAGGACTTTACAAAAATGATAGTAATATTCAAATTATAATAATTATCATTATTTTAATATGATTGTGTGTAACTATTGTTGAAAAATGATATAAAATTAATTAAAACTATAAATACACATATATTTTAGTAATTAGTTCATCAATTTTAATAAAAATACAAAAATATAGAGCACGAATTTGAGTTTGTATAAGAAAATAGGTTCGTCTATTTAAGAAAAATACCCGGTCCGAATAAAGCACAATAAGAATCTGAGCACGACACGAAACTATTAGATTTGCGGGCCGTTTCAGGCTTACCCTATGAAATTATTGCATGGCATGAAACATTTCATATTTTTATGGCATGATCCATATTTTCTTATGGTCCAGTACAACATTTTTTTTTTGAAGATTAATGTTCATTAAACATAAAGTTAGACCTCGCGGTCATTACATAAAATGTTCATAGGCAGGGGCGGATGTACATTGGGAGTAAGGGTGGCCTTGGCCCCCCTTTATTTTTCAAAAAATATATAAGAAACATTAAAATAGTACAAAAAATAATATACTAAGTAGTCAATTGGCTCTCTCCATTAAAATAAATAAACAAATAAAAATAAAAATAAGAAAAACAAATGAGATAGTAGAAACTAGACATTAGAGAGTACGTGATGGGTATTCATTTAAAGTGTGAGTCCTACAAATTAAATATTTAAAACAAAATAATCCAATATTATAATTATACAATATACACTAATTTTTTCTTCAAAATAAATATTACATCAATTAATAAACATCATAATGAGTAAATATGTATAAGTGGAAATTTTATATAATAATAAAATTTTATCTCATAAAAATAATCAAGTAGAAGGAAAAAAAAATCTAAGTTTATATTTTTCCCAATATCAACCATATAGCTTGTTGTAAATGATTTATGATATTCTTTAATAGTTATTAAATTATAATATATAGAACTTGATATTTAATTATATTAAAATGGCATGACACCTCATACTGGTGATGCATACCACTAGTAATACTTTCTCGCATTTCTCAAAATAAAATAAAAAAATCTACAATCAAGATATTTTATTTTATAAAAAATGTAGTAAAAACTACAATTCTATAATAAAGAAGATAAATTTTAATAATTATATAGTAGTTTAGTAAAAAATAAACTAATGAATAATCAAGTACAAATACACAATTTGTATTCATAATTTTTAATGTAATTATGTATTTTAAGATATTTATTTAATATTTAAATTTTAATGGTTGGCCTCCCCTCTTATTAGACCCTGCCTCCGCCCCTGTTCATAGGGATAGATGCCACATCAAAGCACCCAAAGCGGTTATGGGAGAACGCCCATCTGGCCACATTGTGAGCCATAAAATTACAAGTTCTGGCAGTAATACATAATAAACAGCTAACAAAAGATGAAACAATGTTATTACAAAATAAGGAATGGTTCTCAATTTCTCATTTAGGGTCGAAGCCACTGAGCGAATTGATCACTACCTTAGAATCGCTTTCAACCAGGATGAAATTATGTCCTTTGTCCTTTGCCACTTCAAGCGCCAAACAAACTGCAGCAGTTTCACCACTTAGAGCGTCTGAAAAGTCCAGTTTTGTCGTGTACAACATGATTCGTGCTTTAAAATGTCTAACAATTATGGGTCGGGCTAGCACAATTCAGACATATTTACACATCCGTAATTTGTGTATTTTTATACGTGAAAACAAAATTACGCCCTCCTTGAAATTTAATTTTGGGTCTACTACTGGTTTTGTTGCAACTGTTTTTTTTATGGCACAGTTACAAATAATTTTTTGAGTTGTCAATTATTAGAGTATTTTTTTATAAAAAAAAATGTGAGAGAATAACTATAAATATTGGCCATAGATGCTCACCTCTATGATATTTTCAATAAATTTGTTCATTTCTTAAAAAAAATCAGTTTCAATTAATATTAGGGATTCTTACACTTGGTGCCACATTTTGCTATTTTTTTTTTTTACATTTTTATCATTATTCGGTTATTTAAACATTTATAAAAAATTTGTTTTTCAATATTAGATTTTCAAAGTTTGATAATTACAAAAATACCTATGCTTATGTCATGAGTTTTCTCTCATATTTCACACCATCCCTAACATCTTCTCCTCTTTCTTTTCTTTCTTCTGGATTTTTATTTTATTTTCTGTTAGTTTTTTTTTTTTTTTTTGTTATAAATATCATCTGGTGAGATATTTAAGTGAAAATTACATAGGCATGTGTAGCATGTAAAGCACAAGTCATAAGTTTATGTTTCTGGTATTACTCGTTTGAACAAGAACTATGTATATATATAAGAATCTAGAGCAGTAAGTAGAGCATGGTTCAAATACCCTATACTTTTATGTATTTATTTACTTGTCTTCACAATAGACTCTCTTTATAGTAAAGATATATAGGGCCGTCTAGCTAATGCAGGCTAAAGGTGAGAAGTGGAATGAAGTGGGCAACACGTTGGGAAGATCTTGCCCGTTGAATTTCATCATGTTGAGTTGTACTCGTCGTGCTAACAAGTGAGGTTTTGAATATAATAAAAGGGTTAAACAGGAGATAGGGGTGTTAAATTAAAAGAAAAAAAATACATATAAATCAGAAAAAAAATATCATAGTTAAATAGAAAAATATGTTAAACACGAATTCCTAGAAAAATTGAAGCAGAGGAATCAGCCTGTAAACTTGGACGCTAATGCACAATTTTACAGCGACAAACCTGCTAGATTGGTTCCTAAAGAGTTGAATAATTTGGACACTTAATTAAGCACTCCATATAATCCTTTAATTATTAAATTACACACTTAAGGATGTAAGATTGAGTCTCGTAAGGCAAAAAGAACCAAATCTTCGACATTTGTCAAGGATGTAAGTTGGGTTCTGTTGTTTTTCGATTTTTTTTAGTTTTTTTTTCTTTTAGTTGTGTTTTTCGTTTGCTATTTTATGTTTCAAATTTTTCACCCCTTGTTGTTTTAGGTTAACTCTAATGTGACTTCGAGGATGAAGTTCCTGATTTGGAAGTGAAGCCTAAAGTTAAACCCAAGGTATGTTTACCTTGAATTTTTTTTTATTTTTTTAAGTTGAAATTTTTTAATCAACTGTTGTTTTTCATTTTATTTTTGTTTTACCTATTTATATTCACGGTTTTATGTTTTGTCTCATTTTTGTGTGTACTATTTCTTTATGTATTTATCTTGATGTTATTTTTGTGTTGTTTTTTAGTTGTTTTTTGGTTTAGTTTTCGCTATTAAACAGTTTGTAGCATTATTTGGTCTTTTAGTGTTGTATTGACTTTTTCTAAACAGTTGTTTTAATGTTTGTTTTCAGTAGTTTTCGTGTTGCTAAATTTAATTTCACGGTTGACAATTACTTTAGTAATTTCATGTTTTGCAGATTGTTGTTAATATGTTGCTTGGAAGTTGTTCATCTTTCAGGCTGTTTATGTCTGGGTGTTTTTATAATGTTGTTGTTTGGTTTGGTTTGGTTTGGTTTGGTTTTTTTTTTTTTTTTTTTTTTTTTTTTTTCTGGATGCTTAGATTATGTTTATATTTTTCATATTCTTGAAAATTATTTATTTAGTTGTTTGAATTTTTCGCTTATGATTTTTATTGTTATACCTACTTTCATGTCCCTCCTAAGAGTTCAGAGAAGTTTGAAGATTTTGATATTCAGAAAAAAAATATACTTCAAAACAACATAATACAATGCAACAGATAAAAGTTGTTTACTTGCTGTTGTTGTGTTGTTTTCAGGTTGCTTCACATCTGACTGTACTGAGTGATTGTCACTTTTTGGTCATTATCACATTGTTGCTCATTATTGTTTGGGTAGCTGCAAGAAAGGATTGTGTTTCTGTGTTGTTGAATGTGTTCACACACAATAGATGTTGGATTTTATGCCCTAAATAAAACTCCATTTCAATGTATCCATTTTATTCAATATCAATAAAGAAACAGAAGTATTTTTCATTCATTTGTATGTTTTGGTTCATCTTATCAATTGCTTGTCTATTTGATTTATAAATTCATCCAAACCATTTTCACATACTTGATCCTATTTATTGTGTTGTCAACACAGTGGAAAGTAAACTTGACTATGTGAATAAAGATTCCTAGATTTATCAAAACACTGGGGTTTTACTGATATGATAATCTACAACAAAGTTTACTTGCATTTGGAAAATTGCTATGTTCTTTCCAGAGCATTGGTTAAAGTAAAGCTTGTGTTGGGTGCATGGAGTATGCATCGAAAGGGATCGATATTGAACTTTGACATAGATTTATTAAACTTACCGTAATATCTATTCAAGTCAATATCACCTAGTTGATCCTAGATCAAATGATTTTAATCCTGATATGATTAGGTTCAATCTCAAGAGTGTTATTCGTGTTCTTTTATTTGTTAGTTAAGCCTACTTTTGGGTCAGGGTGATACGTACATTTTGGGAACACGGTAGTGCAATTGAGTGGGAGCGCTAACATAAATATGGAATCTATAGCTTCTATCTGGCAAATAGAAAGTAAAGGATGATTTCCTTCGAGCTTGACCAAACGAAAATAAATGGTGGAGTGATCATTTCACTTAGCTGAAATATCATTTATACGGGGTTAAGTGTTTTAAGGATAAAATACATTGTAGGGTGTCACAGTAATCTAATCCCTTTACAGTGTAAATATCCTATATAGAGGATCATTGATCAAATTAGAATTATAACAATGGATAACTAATGACGTGTTTATATGGTGGAACATATAGAGCGTTCTATATAATGAGAGTGCAATTCTAAGTTCTATGCGTGGATTCAACGAAGAATTAATAAGTCAGTGAATTTAGGATGTAAATTCTTGATCTGCTTATTGGAAGCTCGGATATATAGACCCATGGTCCCCCCACTAGTTGAGACAATATTACTTGTAAGACTCATTTAATTGGTTTTGATTAATCAATTATAATTCTCAAATTAGACTATGTCTATTTGTGAATTTTTCACTAAGCAAGGACGAAATTGTAAAGAAAGAGTTTTTAGGGCATATTTGTTAATTAAGATACTTTGTATGGTCCAATTAATAAATATGATAAATGAAAATATTATTTAATAATTATTTATAGTTATTAAATAGTTAGAATTGGCATTTAAATGGTTGAATTTGAAAATTGGCGTTTTTGAGAAAATGAGATGCAAAAATGATAAAACAGCAAAATTGCAAAAGTGAGGCCCAAATCCACTAGCCATGGCCGGCCACCTTTGTAGGATTTATCATTTAATATTTTCATTATTTTAATGCCAAATAATTCAAACCTAACCCTATGTGGCATGCTATAAATAGATAGTGATGGCTTCAGGAAAAAGTGACTTTCACATCTTGTTTTCTTCAGAGAAAAACCTGAGCCTTCTCTCTATACCTAGCCGCCACCTTCCTCTCTTCTTCTTCATTGAAAATTTCGAACCTCTTAGTGATAGAGTAGTGCCCGCACACAGGAAATAGTACCTCAACCATAGTGAGGAAGATCGTGAAGTAAGACATTCAACAAGAAGGACATTCGGGCTCAGATCTTGATAATACTCTGGGACAGAAAGGATACAAGGATTAGAGATCTGAGTGGAAGGAGATATATTATTCCGCTGCACCCAATGTAAGGTTTCTCATACTTTATATGTGTTTATTTATAATCGTTTTAGAAGTTCATATTTAGAGTGTTAATCAACATTCTTGTGAGTAGATCTAAGATCCTGGTAAAATAATTTCCTACAATAGATATCGTTTGAAATCAATTTTCTTAGTTAATAACTTTATGTAAAATAATATACTTTTATCATCCTTGATTTGAAGTGGTTGACAGCCTTCCTTTAGTTGATATTTCAGTTGTTTGTGAATTATTTCACGATTGTATTGTAATTTCTTCATCATTATCCGCACTAGTTTAGCAAAGGTGCAATCTCTTGATATTATTTATCCAATTGATTCGTAAGCAACATAGTACTTGTTGTTATCCCAATGACCATTGCTCTGTACCAAATTTTGCAATGGTTCCATACCTGACAGTATTAATTTTTCAATATTGTTAAGCAACTATTTTAATACATGAGAACAACGTATAAACAACTATTCATGACAGTAATCAGGAAATGACCTTAAATGTACTACTATTTTTTTTTTAAAATGTGGATTATTTGCACCAATTTATTCAAATCAACCAATTTTCAGTATGAATTTACTTTGATTTACTTCAAAAACATTAAATAACAACTAGTTATGAAGGAAAACATTTAAAATATTGGTAGCTTGTATTTTTTGATTAAACAACTTATAACAAACTTTACTACAACTTGAAAATAACTTGGTTTAACATAGTATTTTCAAGTTAAAGATAAGATGTTTCAAAACAACACAAACGAAACTTCATAACAACATGAAAATAATTTTTTTTTTATATATATATTTTGAAATTTATGTTTACACTTTCATCTTCACTTTTTATTTTTAATGTTGAAAATTATGGAAAGATTAATCCTACTGAATAAATAATTCAATTATTTTTAGATTGGATGAGTCAAGATGTTATGATACAATATATTTTTTTTTTCTTGTTCTCTTGTGGTCAACACAATTATTTCTTTGTTTCATTATTAATTATTCTTAATAATAAAATTACATAAATTTCTCATTTTTTTTTGTGTTGTTATTGTATTTTTTGTTTATCTTTTATTTTACGATCATGGATAACAAAAAAAAAAAACATGACAACAACGTTAAAACAACATAGTTTTATTTTGAAATTTTAAAATTCACTCACTGTTCTCATTATACTTCCCAGAAACTTCAATTCATTGTTTTCATTCTAGATTTTCAAAAAATACCAGAAAATACGAAAATATATGAACTAAAACCACCAATATATGTGAATCAACTAAACAACAATTGATTAAAAAAAATAATTGAAGCAAACATATTAATCAACATCAGATTTGTTTTCACTAAGAAAAACCCAGAAAATTTTGCAAGTAATTAAGCGTTTATGGAGATTTGCCTCAATTGTGACCTTCTCTTGTCAACTTTTCATGGAGATCTCTATTGCTGGCCGTGTTGCCATGGCTGATCGAAAAAGCTTCTTGCCGGAGTTCATGGTGATCAATAAATGCTTTCTCGTCGGCATTCATGGTGATCGGCAAAAGCTTCTACATTGTTGGTGGTGTTGTTTGGAGAAGCTACATTGATTATGAAGTAGATCTTGAATTGTTTGGGTGAGCTCATGATAATTTCAGATCTAAAATATTTGAAGAAGTTATTTTGGGAAGGTTATTGGGCCGGCCCTGAAAATATATGGGCCCAAGACGAATTAAATTTTGGGGCCCTCAAAAATATATAAAAAAAAAAATTAAAAGAAGAGTGTTATGGGATTTGAACCCATGACCTTGAATAATATGATATCCAACTCAACCAACTAAGCTTTAAATATTTGTTGCTTATAATACACTTAAATTTTACTTAAATAAAAACCTAATAATTTTTTTTTTTTTATTTTGGGCCCCCGGAAAGTGTGGGCCCTAGGCATAGGCCTAGCCCGCCTATGCCTAGGGCCGGCCCTGGTTATTGTAGAGACCGTATTTTTGAAAAAAAAAATTTGAGTTTTCCTTTTTTATTTAAATTTTTATATGAGAGTAAAAAAGTAAAGTTTTTCCAAAATAAAGCTATATGAGAAAAAATACCTTAATATTAATATTTAATATTGTTCGAATCAAACTCAAAGAGAGAGGGTTTAACAGTTAAAAGTAAAAAGAGAAGAGAACATTGGCCGTTGGGGAGAGAGGAAGGGCGACACAACAATGGCAATTCCCATTCGTCTTTCCGTACCCTCTACAACGAAAATCTCTCTTCCTAGAAGCTCAGTCCTGGCTAGTCTAACCACCACTCCACCCAAAGCAAACCTCAAATTTAATCCTTTCTCTGGCTATTCAACGCTCACTCTCTTCATCTCCAACCCCACATTTCATCGAAACCATTCTAGATCTCTTCGTCCCAGCCGAAACACCGCAATCAGATGCCTTTTCACTGGAATTGTTGAAGAAATGGGCCAAGTCAAGCAAATTGGTATCGCTGAACATGGCGGATTCGACATGATAATCGGTGCCAAGACAGTACTCGAGGGAGCCAACCTCGGCGACAACATTGCCGTGAATGGGACTTGCCTCACAGTTGTTGGAAATTATTTTACCAGGATCTAGATTTACTAACAAGTATGTTGGATTAACAACCTAATATAAATTCTAAAACAATGAAAATAAACACATATAAAGTTAAGAAAACCTTACAGTGAGTGCAGCGGAATAATATGACTCCTTCCATTCAGATCTCTAGCCCTTGATTTCTTTCTGTAGCAGAGCATAATCAAGATCTGAATCTGCAGCAGAGGCATACAATTCAGCACACTTATCAAATTCTTTTTGAAGGCAGGGATAAGACCTCTTGGTCCAAGATTGTTTGGGATAGATTCATCATTCCCAAACACAAGTTTATTCTTTGGCTTGTGTTTTGGGGAAGATTGAACACCAAAGAAAGGATTGGCAAATACAACACAACAATCGATTCGACATGTTTGCTTTGTGGACAAAAAGAGGAAACAAGCAATCATTTGTTCTTTGACTGTGAGTATAGCCGAAACTGCTTACAAGGGATAAAGATTTGGCTGCAATGGAGGTCGACTGCAACAAATATGCAGCAGCTAGCAAAGAGTTTCAGCAAGAACAAAACGTTTTCTGCTGCTCGAAGGAGTGTCTTGAAGACTGCTCTTGCTGGGCTGGTATACCATATATGGAAAGCCAGAAATGATGTATTCTGGAACCAAAAACTGTGGCACACAAGAGTCATCATTCAACGGGTCCAACAAGAGAGTAAATTCAGAATATTGGGGCTGCCTAACAAGCTCACGGATGATGATAAATACTGATTATTAGGAAATTAACTAGATGGATTTTGTATGTATTGATTGAGTTTGACTTGTATAGATTAATTGAAAGTAAAGTCCCTACAGTAGATTACTAAGTCAGATAAGAGATAGGATTGAGGATTGTGATGTAAATTGTAAAATGTAATGTTTTGGATGAGCAATACAATGATTCTTATTCATAAAAAAAAAAGATCTGAATCTGGATCTTCTTTTCTCATTCTTTGATGCAGATTTTCCATAGTCTTACATACTATGATTGAGGTACCACTTGATGTGTGTGGGCACTACTCATTCACTCATGGGTTTCGAAATAGAAGAGAAGAAAAGACAGAGAGGCGTGAGGCTTTTCTGAGAGAAACTAAATGATCAAAGTTGTGTGTTAGTTCTCAGTTTCCTCAAGCCAACACTTTCTATTTATAGAAAACCCCCTAGGTTTAGGTTAGAATTGTATGACATTAAAATAATGGAAACTACAAATAGAATTTCCTATGCATGTGGCCGGCCATACAAAGGGTATTGGGCCTCACTTTGTAACTTTCCCATTTTGTTATTTTCCATTCCCATTTTTTCAAAAATGCTAATTTTCCAATTTAATATATTTATTAATTTAGACATATAAAGTATCTTAATTAATAAATAAACCTAGAATCTCTTTTCTTTACAATTTCCCCCTTGCTTAGTGAAAATTCATAAAGTAGACATAGTCTAACTTTTAGAATTTTAATTGATTAATTAAAATCAATTAACTGAGTCTTACAAGCAGTATGGTCTCAACTAGTATGGGGACCATGGGTCTATATAACCGAGCTTCCAATAAGTCGAACCGAATTTACCAAGTACATTCCCTAACTTATTAATTCATCATTGAATCCACACTTAGAACTTGGAATTGCACTCTCAGTCATATAGAACGCTCTATATGTTCCACGATATAGACACGTTATTAGTTATCCATTGTTATAATCCTAATGTGATCAATGATCCTCTATATAGATGATTTACACTGTAAAGGGATTAAATTACCGTAACACCCTACAATGTATTTTATCCTTAAAACACTTAACCCTGTATAAATGATATTTCAGCTAAGTGAAATGAGATCTCCACCATTTATTTTGGTTTGGTTAAGCTCGAAGGAAATCATCCTTTACTTTCTATTCGCCAAATAGAAGCTATAGATTCCATATTTATGTTAGCGCTCCCACTCAATTGCACTACCGTGTTCCCAAAATGTACGTATCACCCTGACCCAAAAGTAGGCTTAACTAACAAATCAAAGAACACGAATAACACTCTTGAGATTGAACCTAACCATATCAGGATTAAGATCATTTGATCTAGGATCAACAAGTGATATTGAATTGAATAGATATTACAGTAAGTTTTAATATATCTAATCAAAGTTCAATATCGGTCCCTTCCGATGTATACTCCATACATCCGATACTGGTAAACTTTGCCAATGTCCTGGAAAGGACATAACACTTTTCCAAGGTGTAAGAATACCTATCGCTGATTATACCATGTCAGTCTAAATCCAGTGTTCTGACAAATCAGGGAATAAACTTTTGAACATATAATTAAGATTATATTCCACTGTGCTGACAACACTATAATCTTTAACAAATTCATATGTTCTGGACTTAAAAAGAATTCATACATTATATACATATAATCATGAAATAAATCATGTGAACCATGCAACATAAAATGTTATTTCTGATCTTTATTAATAAGTAAATCTGATTATATTGAAATGAGTTTTATTTAGGGGACAAAACCCAACAACAGTCACCCAATTCGACAACCAATTGTCCGAATTCACAGTTGGTTTAGCTCCTGAGACGCTTCGGAAGACGTCACTGGCCGAGCTCTCGACCGGTTCGCTGGTTAATCTGGAGAGAGCGGTTCAGCCCACGAGCCGAATGGGAGGGCATTTTGTTCAGGGGCACGTGGATGGAACATGAGAAATCGTGAGTATGGAGCCTGAGGGAGATTCTTTGTGGATCAAGGTGAAAGCTTCCAAAGAGATTTTGAAGTATGTGGTGCCAAAAGGGTTTATTACTGTGGATGGAACTAGTTTGACTGTGGTGGATGTGTTTGATGATGAGAGTTGTTTCAATTTCATGTTGGTTTCATATACCCAACAAAAGGTGGTGATTCCTCTCAAAAGAAGTAGGGCTGAAGGTGAATTTGGAGGTCGACATACTTGGCAAGTATGTAGAGAGGCTTCTCGGTAGTGGATTTGTTGAATCCATTAAATCTTCATAACACTATGAGGTTTGTTTTGTAGAATTATGTTTTTATTTTTTATTTTTGTACGACTCCATTTATGGATTTCATGTGTTGTAGTGTTTTTTTTCCCCTACTTGGCTAAAATTTCAAATAAGAAGCTAAATAAGATTGAATGTATGAATATATAAAAATTCTTTTGGTTTTTGATTGTCATTATTTTTTGTCAATTTTCTTTGATAAGTTTAGAACTGTTTACATTAGTATTAAGAGTTAGTGCCACATTGCTAATGTGTGAAAATAAATTATGATATATAAGATGAATGGACTACTCCTCCCATTGCCAATTGGTTTTGAGATAGAATCTCATTCATCTTATCCCTAAATTCTAACAATTAGTGAATTGATTTAGTACAAGGATTGGTTAAGTTCTTCTTAGTTGCCTTGCTATATGTTAAAGAATTTGTTATGTGTTAAGCTGGTTGATCCTGTCACATACATTACATGAATTATTGTGGTTATATCTTGAACGAGTTCTCATAACCAAAATTGAAATTAATTTATAATATTTATCTTAACTTCACCTATTATATAAGGCTATCTAATTGTGCTTTTAACATATTCCTATTAAAAGTTAACTTTATCAGAAGTTTTAACAGTTGCATCCTCCCGCAGAAAGAAACAAACATTTACAATTTATTCACACAAATAAGTCCTAGTCTTTTAACAGAATTTGTTTGTGTTTTAACAGTACAATAGTAATAAATTTTAGGGTTATTTGCGGCAAAACCCCCTAAAGTATGGAAGTTTTTGCAACTAACCTCCAATTCTAAAATTTTTGCGGTAATACTCCCTAAACTCAAGTTCTGTTAGCACTTAGCCCTTTCCGTCCATTTTTAGCTGTTAAATGCTAGGTTGGAATGTCCACGCGTACACAGTGTACACGTGGCACAATTTATTGGTCCACGTAAATAAATATTTAAAAAAATTAAAAAATTAATTATTTTAAAAATAAAAAATAAAAAAGTATATTTTTCTTTAAAAAAATAAAAAATTATTTTAAAATTTTTGAAAATAAAATAAACCCTAATTCCCTAATTCAACCTTCTTCTTCTTCTTCTTCGTTCTTCTTCTTTTTCTTCAATCTATCAACACCACCAAGCCCACCACCATCCACAAATACCGAAACTACCACCACCAATATCAAAACCTATTTTTTAGTTCTTAATCCAACAAAATCAAAATAAAATCCAAATCAAATTCAATTCCAACAAAATCAAACTAAAACCCATCAAATCCAACAAAAGCAAACAAAAATACAAATGAAATGAAAAAAAAATACAGTGCAGTTGATTCGAAGCTTCGTCGTCCCAACCTCTTCAACCGAGAAGCCTAACTCCAGACAACTATCTCATCCTCAAGCTCGTCGATTCGAAGCTTCGTCGTCCCAACCTCCTCCAGTTGCGAGTTCCTCCGTCGACATACAGTGCCAAAGATGATCTTGACAGAGGGGAGTTTAGATCTCGTTGTCCTCGACACCCACTAAGAAGATGAGGAGTGAGAGAGATCTAGAATGGGAGAATCAACGTTGTATGTTCGAGGGAGGTCTGGGAAGGAGGTGGTGGTGGTGTCGTGATCTGGGCATTGGATCTTGCCGTTTGAATCATTCACGATTCCCATTTTTGGGGTCTGTTATTTTTGGGGTCTGTTAAGTGAGAGAGTATGGGGAAGAAATGGGGTTTTAGTCATTTTTGGGGTTATTTTTCCAAATGTGATTATATTCATTTTTAGGGTTTTAGTCATTTTTGAGGTCTGTTAAGTGAGAGAGTATGGGGAAGAAATGGGGTTATGGTGGTGAGTGATGTGGGTGTTGGTATGGTGATGGTGGCTCTCGGTTTACAGAGAAAAAAAAAGTAGAAGAAGAAGAAGAAAAAATAAAGAAGGGAAAATGAAAAAAAATATATATACATAATTTTTTTTATTTTTGTAATTTTTATTTTTATTATTTATTTTCTAAAGTACTTTTAAATTTTTAATTTTTATTTTTTTAAAGAAAAATAATTTTTTTTTATTTTTTATTTTTAAAATAATTAATTTTTTAATTTTTTAAAATATTTATTTACGTGGACCAATAAAATTGTGCCACGTGTACACTGTGTACGCGTGGACATTCCAACCTGGCACTTAACAGCGAAAAATGGACGGAAAGGGCTAAGTGCTAACAAATCTTGAATTTAGGGAGTTTTACCGCAAAAATTTTAGAATTGGAAGTTAGTTGCAAAAACTTCCATACTTTAAAGGGTTTTGCCGCAAATAACCTTAAATTTTAATAGCCATCAGTGGTACATATATGATCAAAATTATTATTAGGTAAATTTTGATAGTTTTGCAGTGAATCGAGGTCTACTTATTAAAGATTCAAAAGAATCATACATTACAACTTTTTTTTTCTTCTTTTTTTTTTTGAAAGAGACAAAGGCCACTTATCTTAGAGTGACCTCCCAAATTTATTAGAGAGCCTCACTTATGGCGGAGGGAAATCGTAGTAACATTATAACAGACATGAAAAATTAAAAGCATAAAATGCAAAATAAGCTCAAAACCGGATACATTTAGGCCTATGTCTATATCCCCATACCAAGGCACTAATACAAAATAGAACACCATTCCCTAGTCAGGTCTTGAAAAGATAGGCCCTGAAAGCTTTTTGTCTTGTAGACTCATTTTGAAGTACATACTTTAACCTTCTTCCAAAGGACATCAACTTCCTTATATATGCCTTCAAAAATTCTACTATTTCTTTCTAGCCAAATAGCCTAAAAAATGGCCAGAATGGCTGCTGTCCATAATCTAGAACTCCTCTTATCCCCATTGCTGTCCATACACCAATTGATCCCAAGCTCTTTAAACAATCTAGCCCACAACTGTTCAGGGCTACAAGTTTGGGGGCATACATTCTAATAATAACTGTACGTTCGATATATAGTGTTTGCAGGTTTAGGAAATGTGGACTATGGATTACATATATTGATCTGATTACGTATAGCGATGGTCTTGATGACTACCGTAAAATTTGGTTTTTCGTTCAAATCGCAAGATCCTTGGCACATCATGGTCTGTTCAAGTGGCAAGACTGTGGTAGATGTGTTGAGATGAGTCTGTGGTTTTTGTTCTATTAACTCTGACTCTTTACAGTGACTCTTTAAGATGTTCTTGTATTTAAATTTGTTGTTGAAAAGGACTATCTTGATTGCAGACAAATTAAATTGAACAATATATACTTATAGGTATATGTTTGTATTTAATGAAGCAGATCAGATATTAATGTTAATCATATTCTTGGTCTTAGGCTTTAATATTGATACTACGTTTGAGATTGAGTATAATTTCACATTTTTTCTCTTGTTGCATAACTGTATATAGGAGAGAAACGTTGAGTTTTTGTTTGTTGGAAGCATTACATAATAACATATATGTGAAGATATTATTGGAAAAAAGTGTCAATTTGAAAAATCTGCTTAGATAGTATATAAAAGGTTTGTACTTCTCTTATTTAAGATCATTTATTTTTGGGTAAATACCATTTTGGACCCTATATTTTATAAAAGTTACCAATTGGACCCTCTGTTTTGTTAAATGACAAAATAGACCCTGTATTTTCCAAAATGGTATAAATAGGACCCTGAGCTTAATTTTTGACAACTTTTTTTTAATATAACCAACTTGAAAATACAAACAGATACAGAAAATGTAAACAGTTTTGTCATAACACTTTTACATCGGATTATTATTAAATTTTATTTTGACAAAAAATCAATTCAGGGTCTTATTTTTACCATTTTAGAAAATACAGGGTCCATTTTGTCATTTAACAAAACAGAGGGTCCAATCTGCAACTTTTGCAAAACACAGGGTCCAAAATGGTATTTACCCTTTATTTTTTCACTTTAATTAACAAATGAAATGAGCAATGATGTAAATCTCTCTAAGAACTCACCATTATGAGTTGTTAATTGAAAACTCAACTTAAATAAAATTTATAATGAAAATAAAATTTACAGAACACATTTTTATTTTCTGTTTTTAAAATTGAAAAACAAAATAGTTAGAGAACATACTTTTATTTTTCAAAAACAAAAATGTTACCAATGCCACCTCAACTAAATATATTTTTTAACCAACTTTTACACCAATTGTTCTAACTAATAAGGAGATGATGCCATTTGAAGTTTGGATTTGAGGTAACTAAATTGGTCAGTAGACAAAGGTTTAGCTAAGATATTTGCAACGTGATCCAAAGAGAGAACATAACGAATTGAGAGTTGTTTTTCAATGATTTGATCATGAACAAAGTGAAGGTCGATCTCGATATGTTAGCTTCAGGCACGAAAAATAGGGTTGTAAGCCAATGCAACTGCACCTTGAATATTAACCCAAAGTATTTAAGGTTGAGGAAGCACCACTGAAAGCTCAAACAACAAGAAAGAAATCCATATGATCTTAACAACATTAGCAATTGCTCGAAACTCATTTTCAATGTTAGAACGAGCAACGACTTGTTACTTTTTAGCAGACCAGGAGACTAAATTGTGACCTAAAAACATGAGATAGCCACCTATTGAACATCTTTCATTGATACAACTTGCCCAATCAATGTCACTGTACCACTGTAGTATTAATGATGAAGTAGGTTTAAGCCATAAACCATTTGAAATGGACCCTATGAGATAGGGGTGCACATAGGGTGGGTTTTAAGGAGTTTCAAAATTTTTGAGTTTGGGTGTATAGAATTAGTAGATTGAATCAGCCCGTTTGTGTGCACGAGTTGTCGGGTTTCAAGCTCGAGTTGGTTAGGGTGCGGGTCGGTCTGTGTTTGGGTGGGTTGGTGTTGAGTTTTGTGCTCCAATTAAAGCTCTATTTTAATGTAATCTTGAATAGAGTAATTTGCGGTGAAACCCTTTTATGTTTTAATTTTTATACACTTAACCCCCTTATCTTTTCTTTTTTGTGGCGAAACCCCCTTATGTTTTAATTTTTATACACTTAGCCCCCTTATCTTTTTTTTTTTTGTGGCAAAACTCATGTTTTAATTTTTATACACTTAACCTCTTTATCTTTTATTTTGGTGGCAAAACCCCCTTAAGTTTACTTTTCTTTGCAAATTTAAAGTTTTAGTTAGATATTACCGTTAAATACTAACTGGATTACTACTGTATCGATTCGACTTAGAGGTTTTACTATTACATATACACAGGTGTATACAATGGTCATCCAATTGATATTTAACGGTAATATTAAACTGGTGTGTCAAATTTGCAAAGAAAAATAAACATAAGGGGGTTTTGCCACCAAAAAAAAAATAAGAGGGTTAAGTGTATAAAAATTAAAACATAAGGGGGTTTTGTGACAAAAAAAAGAATAAGGAGGTTAAGTGTATAAAAATTAAAACATAAGGAGGTTTTGCCACCAAAAAAAAGATAAGGGGGTTAAGTGTATAAAAATTAAAATATAAGGGGGTTTCGCCACAAATTGCTCTCTTGAATATTCATTTATCAATAAAGAAACAGATTTATTTCATTACGTGTTTAATATATTATTTGGTTCACATGTTTATTTCATGATCATTTGTTTGGTTTATAAATTCATACAAATCATTATCACATTGATATTCTTGATTACTATGTCAACACAGTGGAAACTAATCAAGATTACGCGATTAAACAAAGTCCTACAATTTATCAGTACATAAGATTTCACTGATATAATAATCAACAATGTAGTTTACTTGTACCTTGGATAAGTGCTATGTCCTTTTCAAGGTATTGGTAAAGTAAGATTGGATTGGATGTATTGTTATACATCGAATTGGACCGATATTGAACTTGGATAAGATATCATAAACTTACCGTACTATCTATCTAAGTCAATATCACCAAGTTAATCTTAGATCAATGATCTCAATCCTGAGATGGTTAGGTTCTAGTTCAATTGTATTTTCTTATGTTCTTTGAATTGTTCGTTAAAGTTGACCAATTGAATGGGAACGCTAATCGTAGATACAGAATTTATAGCTCTTATAAATGCATAAAAGTGAAATAATAATTTCTTTCGAGCTTGGCTTAATAAAGATAAATGGTGGAGTACTCATTTCATTAATTATATTAGTTTACTGAAATATAATTTATAGGTTAGCTAACTATTTTAAGGATAAAATACATTGAAGGGTAGAAGTAATTTTGTCCCTACTTGATGTAGATTATCTATAGAGGATCATTGATTATTTGGATTATAAAAATAGATAATTTATAATTTATTTATATCTTGGAACATATAGAGTGTTCTTGTTGGGTTTTATGCCCTAAATAAAACTCATTTCAATATAATCAGATTTACTTATTAATATAGATCAGAAATAACATTTGATGTTGCATGGTTCACATGATTTATTTCATGATTATATGTACATAATGTATGAATTCATCTGAAACCCTTTTCACATACTTGATCCTGTTTATTGTGTCGTCAACACATTGGAAAGTAAACATGACTATGTGAATAAAGTTTCCTAGATTTATCAGACATAGGGTTTTACTGATATGATAATCTACAACAGAGTTTACTTGCATTTGGAGAAGTGCTATGTTCTTTCCAGAGCATTGGTTAAAGTAAAGCTCAGGTTGGATGCATGGAGTATGCATCGGAAGGGACCGATATTGAACTTTGACTTAGATTTATTAAACTTACCGTAATATCTATTCAAGTCAATATCGCCTAGTTGATCCTAGATCAAATGATCTTAATCCTGATATGATTAGGCTCAATCTTGAAAGGTTATTCGTGTTCTTTGATTTGTTAGTTAAGCCTACTTTTAGGTCAGGGTGAAACGTACATTTTGGGAACACGGTAGTGCAATTGAGTGGGAGTGCTATCATAAACATGGAATCTATAGCTTTTATCTGGCGAATAGTAAGCAAAGGATGATCTCCTTCGAGCTTGACCAAACGAACATAAATGGTGGAGTACTCATTTCACATAAGCTGAAATATCATTTATACGGGGTCAAGTGTTTTAAGGAATAAATACATTGTAGGGTGTAACGGTAATTTAATCCCTTTACAGTGTAGATCATTCATATAGAGGATCATTGATCACATTAGGATTATAACAATGGATAACTAATGATGTGTCTATATGGTGGAACATATAGAGCATTCTATATACTGAGAGTGCAATTCTAAGTTCTATGCGTGGATTCAACGAAGAATTAATAAGTTAGTGAATTTTAGTAATAAATTCTTGATCTACTTATTGGAAGCTCGGTTATATAGACCCACGGTCCCCGCACTAGTTGAGATAATATTGCTTGTAAGACTCATGTAATTGGTTTTGATTAATCAATTATAATTCTCAAATTAGACTATGTCTATTTGTGAATTTTTCACTAAGTAAGGGCGAAATTGTAAAGAAAGAGTTATTAGGGGCATATTTGTTAATTATGATACTCTGTATGGTTCAATTAATAAATATGATAAATGACAATATTATTTATAGTTATTAAATAGTTAGAATTGGCATTTAAATGGTTGAATTAGAAAATTGGCATTTTTGAGAAAATCAGATGCAGAAAAGATAAAAATGCAAAATTGCAAAAAGTGAGGCCCAAATCCACTATGTAGGGCCGGCCACTTTTTTAGGGTTTTTCCCTCTGATATTTTCATTATTTTAATGCCAAATAATTCAAACCTAACCCTAGTGGAATGCTATAAATAGATAGTGAAGGCTTCAGAAAAATTACACTTTTTTTTGACACTTTCTGAATCAGAAAAACCTGAGCCTTCTCTCTCCCTATCTTTGGCTGAACCCACTCTCTCTCTCTCTTCCTCTTCAATTTCGAAATTCTTAGTGTAAGAGTAGTGCCCACACACAGCAAGTGATACCTCAATCATAGTGAGGAAGATCGTGAAGAAAGACTTTCAGCAAGAAGGAGGTTTCAACATCAAAGAATCAGAGATAGAGATCCAGGTTCAGATATTGATAATGCTCTGCTACAGAAAGGAATCAAGGGCTAGATATCTGAATGGAAGGAGTCATTTAATTCCGCTGCACCCAATGTAAGGTTTCCTAAACTTTATATGTGTTTATTTCATCGTTTTAGAAAGTTCATATTTAGGGTGTTAATCAACATACTTGTGAGTAGATCTAAGATCCTGGTAAAATAATTTCCAACAGTTCTATATAATTAAGAGTGCAATTCTGAATCTATAGTGGAGCAAAGAGGAATTAATAAGTTAGAGAATTTACTTGGTAAATTCTAAAACTGCTTATTAGAAGCTTGATTATATAGGCCCATGGTCCCTATACTAGCTAAGATAATACTGCTTGTAGACTCAGTTAATTAGTTTTAATTAATCAATTATAATTCTAAAATTAGAATATGTCTTATTTATGAGTTTTTACTAAGCAAGAGGCTTAATTGTGAAGAAAAGAAGTTTTAGAGTTTATTTGTTAATTGAGAGATTTTGTAAGGTCTAATTAATAAATAAGTTAAATGATAATTTAATTTGAAAATTAATTATAATTATAAATAAATAATTTTGACATTTATAAGATTAAAACTGAAAAATATGACATAAGTGAGAAAAAAGCATGTTACTCTTAGCCTGATTGGTATAAATTTGAAAACAATTTTATCAGTTAAAACTTAAGATTTTTTATTTTTGTTATTACAATGTATCTTTTTATAATGTTGAATATGATTTGAGCCTTAAAAAGTATATATTTTAAACAATTTTTTCGAAGCTACTTTCACTTTAAAACCATATAATAAATGAGGTAACCTTAGCTCCAGTAGATCTAATCTACTCAAAGGTTTCCAATATTCCAAATTTGACATATCAATTCAATTCTACGAATAAGTATTTAATTTAATAGAAAATATTCGAGCAAGATTATTGTAATAGAATGTTAAAGTTTATATAGATAGTTATGTAATTTACTAAATTATCAACTAACTGCCAGACACTTAAAAAATACAAAATAAATAATTTATTATATTAAGAATACATAAACAGATCGACCATTTGGCATGAAATCTAACAACCTTACAATAAAACTACACATTCTAAAGACAAAATGAAAAATTGTCCAATCAAACAAATTGTTCATCCACTCGAAAAGCATGCTCAGCTAATTCATGATACTTTAAAATGTGCAATGTTACTCTTAGCTTGATTGATATAAATTTGAAACACTTTTATTAATTAAACCTCGAGATTTTTGCTTTTTGCTATTACATTGTATCTTTTTATAATGTTGAATATGGTTTGAGCTTTGAGAAGTACAAAAATTAATCACTTTAGTCGAAGTTATTTTCACTTCAAGACCATATAGTTAAGGAGGTAATTTTAGGTCTGGTAGATTTAATTTTCTTAAAGGTTTCCAATTTTTAAAATTTGACATATTAATTTAATACTACGAATAATATTTGATTTGATAAAAAATACCCAGGAAGATTATTATAATAGAATGTCAAAGGTTATAAATAGTTATGCACCCTACTAATTAATCATCAACTAACTAATAATCATTAACAAAGTTGTACGGCACTTAAAAGGTGTAAAATGAATAATTTATCCTATTAAGATTACATAAAAGCATCTCTAATGAAGAGCTATAAATGTAGTGTATTACTATTTTTTAGAATATTTTATTAAAAGTTAACTCCAAATATAAAATGTGTGCCAAATTTGGTCCAAGCTAAAAATTATGCCAAATTTGGTACAAAAGATAGCGTGTGCCAAATTTTAGTCCACAATAAATCCTACTTTTTTTAATTACCTATTTGCCACTCATTAATAAAAAATATTTTTGTATTTATAAGTTATTAAAATAATATAAATAAAGTTAATTGTTTGTATATTTTCAATGAGTATTAATGGTATTGTTGATTTTTATAGCTAATTTGATCTTTGTGTATTGGAGCACTAATACAAAAATTGGGCCAAATATAATTTTGTGTTATATTTTGGACTAAATTTAATCTAAAATATACAGTATCCATAGAAGATGGTCTAACTAGATTGACTAATTGGCATGACATCCATCAACTTAATATACAATAAAGCTACACAATCAAACAAGTTGTTGCTTGAAAATATGCAAGGTTACTCTTAGCCTGATTGGTATAGATTTGGAAACAATTTTATCAATTAAAACTCAAGATTTTTGGATTTTTCTAATACATTGTATCTTTTCATAATATTGAATATGGTTTGGGCCTTAAGGAGCACGCCGATTAATTACTTTAGGGAACTTACAAAAATACTAAAATTTGGGTGAACTTTTACAAAAATACTGTCACACGGAAATTTTTTCAAAAATACTGTGTTTTTATAAAACACCAACAAAACACAAAAAAGAACAACTCAAAACAACAGTAGAATAACTAAAAAACACTAGTAAAATACCAGTAAAACCTTAACACAGTATACTGCAGTATGAAACTTATAAAAAAGCACAATAAAAACGTAAAAATACTGCCTGATAGTATTTTTGTAAAGAAAGCGAAAATTAATATACCATTTGAATTTTCCTTACTTTACTCAAAGCTACTTTTGCTTCAAGACCATATTATAATAAATGAGGTAAACTTAGATCTAGTAAATCTAATATGCTCAAAAGATTCCAATTTTTAAAATTTGACATATCAATTCAATTCTACGAATAAATGTTTGATTTAATAGAAATAAGATTATTGTAACAGAATGTCAAAAGTTATAGATAACTATGCAATCTACTAAATCATCGTCTAATTAATAAGGAGAATTTATAAAAATACTGTAAAATAGGAGAAAGTTTATAAAAATACTGTGACACGATTTTTTTTTTTACATTTTTACTGTATCAATTTTACAAAAATACTGTGTTTAATGTTTCAAAATTATAAAAATACTGTGTTCTAGTAAAATAAAATAAAAAGCTCAAAAACAACTAAAAAATAACTTTAGAACAACTAAACAAACAACTATAAAACAACAAAAATATAACCACAAAGTAACAAAAAAATAACAAAATTTGATCTAGTTGCAATAAGTAAAATAATATCAACTCCTTAATATATTTTTGTACTTAGTTTTGACAACCTGATTTATCTTTCTGTACTATTACCTTATTTTTTTTTTCATGGAATCTGTTGTTACGATTTTATTCTTTCAACTTTTTTTTCTCTTTTCCTATTTGAGTTAGTGATAGTCAAAAAAAACAATAAACTAAAAAACAACATAAAAATAACAAAATACATATATACAACTGGAATAAACTGAAAATATACACGATAAAAAATACACATAAACTAAACAAAAACTATACAAAAAAAACACATAAAAACAACAAAAAATAACTATAAAACAATTATACACCTAAACAACAACATAAAAATAACTATAAATCAACTAGAAAAATAACAAGACATCAATCTTATTAAAATATGTAAATCATTCATAAATTAATCCTGAATAAACTACAAAACATCCAAAAAAAATTATACTACTTTTATTAACCATGTAAAAGATAAAAAAAAAAAATATAGGAAGAGTGTTCTTATTATTTTTTTTTTTTTTGTAAGAGAGTGAAAGAGTGTTAGAAAAACGAAATATTAAAATATACACTTATTATATATATTTATATGGGTAATACCCATTGAGAAGTGTACTCTTAATGTAAACAAAATATAAAAATGTACTCTGAATGGGTATTGCCCGTGAATGGGTAATATTAAAAAAATTTGAGTTTTTATGATTAATTTTTCTATTTAATTAGAAAATCTTCTCATTTTTACATTAGAGTTGTTCCATCAGTTGAAAAAAAATAATTATAAAAAAGTTTTCCCGTAAAAAAAAGATAAAAAAAAAAGTTGAATTTGACTTAAATATTTTTCATATAAATATATTTTTGATATAGCGTAAAAAGAAGTATTATTTTTTTTATATTTTCTTTAATTAAGTAGCTAAATTAAGTATAAAATTTGAATTTCTCTTTTATTATTCGCTATTAGACTAAAATCTAATGGTTTAATATTTTAAAATTAATATTTATAGTTAAATTTTTTTAGTAGCCAAGTAATACTGATTAAAAGATGTTCTATATTTATATATATACAAAGAAAAAATAATTAATTTGAGAAAAAAAAGAGAGAATTAAAAAAAAAAAAAGAGAGAGAGAAATAGAAAGAGAAGAGAAAAGAAAGAAAAAATTGAAGGTTTAATAAGTAAAAAGTAGTAAAAAATAAAAACAATTAAGTAGAGTATGAATATAAATTTCTTTGTAAGTATAAATATAATTTTTTTAAAAAAAATTAGTATTTAGTATAAAATTTCAATAATAGTTAACTGCTATACGGCACTTAAATGGTACAAAGTGGATAATTTATCATATTAAAATTCATAAATAGATGGACTAATTGGCATGGCATCCTTTTATTATTTATATAAAGCTAATTAGGAATTTTTCTCTCGAATTTTTACATGTATTAAATTATACCTCTTGAATTTTTAAGGTTTTTAAAAATTCTCCTGAATTTGTTAGATTTAAAGACTTTTGTCTAATTTTAATAAAAAAAATTCTAACATAGATGAAAATTCAAGGAATACATATAGTATGATTTGGTAGATATCAAAGTTTGTGGAGCATGATTTAATACATAAACAATAAAATAATAAAATTAAATAAAATTAGACAAAAAATTAATTAAGTGCATGATTTGGTAAGGGAAAAAGTCCAGCCTTTATATAAACATAAAACAAGAAAACGACATAATATTTCCGTGTATTGTAACGACGTGTACTTGGCAAAACGACAAAGTTAACCTATAAAGTGAAGGAATTAATCATTAAATCGAGTCTTTGGTCTTTTATAATAGCAAGTTCCAAAGTACAAATTATTGATCCCTAACTTGAATCTCCATAGTCCATACCATCTAAAAAGAATCTAAACACCACACTGTGGCAGCCAGTGGTACCATCACCATCACTGATCACAACGAACGACAATGTTTACTGTTTAGCTCTTGAAAAAACTCGAGCTAATGTCCAATAATAAGAAAAAAAAAATACCCTAAACTAAAAGAAAAAGGAAAAAGAATCCACACCCTGAAAGAAATATAGTCTGCAAATATTTACAGAAAGATTTAAGAATTTTAGGCAAACCTTAACTTGCTCGAACAAATTGTTCGTGTTGAACTGCCGAACTCATGACTGGTCTTGTTTCCCGGTATTTATGAAGAATTTTGATGAGTGAACGAGCTTTCTTTCCCGCAAAAGGGGTTCCATCCACCGTATTGTAGTAAAGTAGGTCCATTAGTGAATGGTCCTTAGCTAAGACCGAAACAACTTCATCTCCGCAATTGTTGCACAGAGAAAGTAAGGTCGAAATGCAGTGCTCTTTGGCGGCACGTGAAGAGGAGGACTGAAGGGTGTTCTTGAATAGAGGCAAAGCAGAGGCTTGAAGAATCGAATTGGCTCCTTCTACGTTATCAGCTAAGGTTGATAGAACTGACAGTGAGTCTGTTACTAGATCAGGTTTGTCCGAGTGAGTTAAAATGTCAATAAGTATTGGAATTGTTCCATTTTCAATAACCTTTTTCTGGTTTTTCGGGAAGAAGATAAGCCCGAAAATGGCGACGATGGCGTTCTTCTTGCCACAAGCTGTTCCTCCCTTTATAAGCTCAAGCAGAGCTGGGATTGCCTCTGGTATTTCTCCTATTAGTTTTCGGTACTCTTTTACCGTAGAGATGTAAAATATTATTGCCGCAGCTGTTTGTTTTGCTTCAAAGCTCAAACCATGCTTAAGAACAGCGAGAATTTCATGTAAACCCCCACACTCAACGATCAATACACGGCCATTGGGGTGCTTAGACAGCTTCAACAACCCCGAAATTACATTCTCTTGGGAACAAGCTTCAGTTGAAGATGACAAAAGATTCAACAGAGGAGGAATTGCGCCAGCATCGATCAAACAAGACCTATTGTTGATTTTAGAGTTAGCCAGCAACCGAATCTCGTAAGCAGCCTTGTGTTTCTGCCTCTCATTGCCGAAAACAAGCCTCCGGACTAGAAATTCAGAGAGGAATTTCATGGCTTCCACGGCTATTCGACAAGAGGGGACAGTTGTGCCCTTCAGGTCTCGGTTGTTCCTTCCCAATTTAGTAAGTGCAATGCCATTACCTGCGCAGAACTGTTGTATAAGTCTTTTCAAAGCAGAATTAGGCACCAATTCTGTGTTCTTAAGTCTCTCCCCTGTTTTTGGACAGGTTAGATTTCCTGCTTTGAGCCACTTTTGAATGGAGACGCGATCATAGGTCTGGCCAGTTGAGATAGTAACCGGGTCTGTCATTAGCTCTAGTGAAATCGGGCATCGAAAGTCATCTGGATTCAAAAAACTTGGCCCCTCTAAATTCATCCTTGTATCTAATTGATCCTCTTCGGCGTTGGAGTTTCGATGATGACGATGATGATTGAATTCTTCAAAAATTACTCCTCTGCTGTAACTCATCAATCCAACCAAACCGCTCAAATACGTAACGTCTCTCTCTTTGCAATCAGGAAACTCGTATCCAATTTCTTCTTCCAAGAATCTAATCTCCTTATTACAATCAGACCAGTTTCTGATTTCAAGATAGTCCAATACAAGCTTAATCGATCTCAATTCAGGTTCAATTCCTTTTTCGAACTGAGACATTATCATAAACACTTCGTCCGCTACTCGTTCGTCGTCATTGGCTAGCTCAAACTTTGCTCTCCTCGCTTGCTTAGCCACCAAATCCACCAATTCTTTCACTTCACCCCCAACGTCGATCGAATCCAGAGGAAGAACGTCCAGAGCCGTCGCTACAGCCTGAAAAAGAATTCTGAACTGAGATGCGACAAACTTGCACTTGGTTAGAATCCATAGCCTGGAACCTTCACGGGAGCAATCTTCTAACAGGAACTGAATTTTCTGGAAGGTATGGTGAATTTCGGAGAGGCAGAGGAGCGATGAGTCTGAGAGAATCGAGCCTCGGTCCAAAACCTCCTCAAAAAAGACGAGGAGTACTCCAACCTGACGAATAGCTTCTCTGGCGTTTCTTCTCTGTGATGCGAAGAGCTTGGAGTGGAAATCGCATATAGCTTGGGATAGAGAAAGAAGTGAGCTTAGCAGAGTCCCCTGTGAAATTGCTTCGCAGGGATGAACCGCCGGGAAATTCAAGCTCCGGCGATCATTCTGATGAGATCTTTGAATCATTGAATTGAAGAAGAAAAATTCTAATGTTTCGATACTTTGAAGAATCGTAACTGAATGAATCTGTATGTTAAGTAGTTACGGGTTCAGGTGGCACAAGATAATATCACCAACGGTGGGGCCTACCTATGACTATGAATAGGTACACGTGGTAGCCACTGGTACGGTTGTCGTAGGTGAATTTTGACCGCGTGAAGACTCAGAAGATGAATGGAAACAGGGTTTCAGCGCGACACGTGGCTGGAGACACGTGTGGTGTTTGTGTTGGCTTTTATCAGGTTTCTTGGATCGAGTCCATCTGTTTAGAGTTAGTTAGTTTGGATTCTGTAAAAAATATCGGGTTACTGTTCCAAGTCGTACGGATACTGTGCGTTTGTTATTTAAGCTTTTTTATTTTCGGGTTTTAGAACAATGTGAATGTGGTCGTCGTTTTTTTTATTTTGTTTTTTGCTTTTAAATATTTTGAATTTGAGTTTGAGATAGGAAAGGAAGGAAGGAAGTGACGAGTTTTGTGGGACCTAGTAACCGACTGGGACACGTGGCCGAGTTAACGGATGACTCGTTACCTGGGTAATGGGTTCTGTTATCCGAGTCAGACTATTCAATCCTACGTAATCAATGGCTGACTTTATTTTATTCTGTATTATTATTTTTTTTTGGATGATTTTTTATTTTTGTAAATTGCCGAAAAATAATTGATAAGCAAATGAAAGAACTTGATTATGAAGGTAGAAGATAAATGAGTAGTAATGGTGTTTTTTTTTTCTTTCTTTCTAAAGAATATTGCTTTTAATAAAATTGATCAAAAGAAGTATCTAATTACAAAATATTTTGGTTTCTAATAGTTGTTTGGTCTATATATTCTCGTCTTCTGAAGAAGTTGAGGATAAATTAAAAATTTGTAATTTTTTTGTTTAGTTGTCTTTCTACAAAAAAAAAAAAAAATTATAAATAAATTCAACAAACTGTTTGGAATATATCATATATTTTAGAGCAATTTGCGGCGAAACCCCTTTATGTTTTAATTTTTATACACTTAACCCCCTTATCTTTTTTTTTGGTGGCAAAACTCCCTTATGTTTTAATTTTTATACACTTAACCCCCTTATCTTTTTTTTTTGGTGGCAAAAACCCCTTATGTTTTAATTTTTATACACTTAACCACTCTATCTTTTGTTTTGGTGGCAAAACCCTTCAGTTTATTTTTCTTTGCAAATTTAAAGTTTTAGTCAAATATTACCGTTAAATACTAACCGGATTACTACTGTATCGACTTCGAGGTTTTACCGTTACATATACAAAGGTGTATACAGTCGTCATGCAGTTGATATTTAACGGTAATATTTAACTGGCGTGTCAAATTTGCAAAGAAAAATAAACATAAGGGGGTTTTGCCACCAAAAAAAAGATAAGGGGGTTAAGTGTATAAAAATAAAAACATAAGGGGGTTTTGCCACAAAAAAAAAAGATAAGGGGGTTAAGTGTATAAAAATTAAAACATAAGGGGGTTTTGCCACCAAAAATAAAGATAAGGGGGTTAAGTGTATAAAAATCAAAACATAAGGGGTTTCGCCGCAAATTGCTCTATATTTTACTTGTTTCACTTTAATTAATATAGGAAAATGGTTTTTTATCTTATTTTTTTTTTAATATATAAAAAAATAATAAAATAGATAAATAGGTTTGTATGACCACTTGAATGATCCTCAACTAGATAAAAGATATAGATTTTTTTTTTGAGGAACTGATTTGTATTAAAGATATAGATTGATATATGCATGACTATTACGTTTCTTAAAGTGTCCAATATATATGTTAAGGTGAAATTTAATTTTATATGCTTACAAAATTAAAAAAATTTATTATTAAATCAAAAATCTAAACCCTTAAAAAACTATGCTTTTTTTTTTTTCAAAACCCCAAAAATATCCCCTCACAATTCTCTCTCTCTGCATCATCTCTCTCTATCTCACATCCCAACCGCCCACCCTCACCAGCACCTCCGACCTCCATCCTCCGACCTCCGACCTCCGACCCTCACCGCGACCTCCGACCACCCACACCAACACCCCGACCCAGCCCCACTCTCTCGGACCGCCCAAAAGTCGCACCCCGAAATCTCTTCCTCTCCCTGAAATAGCAGAAAAAAAAAATTACCCCAGGTCTGATGGTCGGACCCCATGGGGTCCGACCAATCGGACCCATGGTCCGACCATCGGACCTCGGAGCAATTTTTCTCTCTGAAAACGCAAAAAAAAAAAAAAAAAAAAAACAATTGCTCCGAGGTCCGATGGTCGGACCATGGGTCCGATGGGTCCGATTGGTCGGACCCCATGGTCCGACCATCGGACCTGGGGGCAATTTTTTTTTTCTGCGATTTCAAAGAGAGAAAGAGATTTCGGGGTGCGACTTTTGGGCGATCCGAGAGAGTGGGGCTGGGTCGGGGTGTTGGTGCGGGTGGTCGGAGGATGGAGGTCGGAGGTGGTGGTGAGGGTGGGCGGTTGGGATGTGAGATAGAGAGAGAGATGATGCAGAGAGAGAGAATTGTGAGGGGGTATTTTTGGGGTTTTGAAAAAAAAGGCATAATTTTTTAAGGGTTTAAATTTTTGGTTTAAGAATAAATTTTTTTAATTTTGTAAGCATATAAAATCAAATTTCTCATGTTAAGGAACTTAAAGTGTCCCTTAGTGTTTCTCTAAAAAATCAAAAACTTATATATATGGGTATTGATTAATCTATATTAATATTTTTATAAATATATATTAATCTTAACCATTTATTAAAATATTTTGTCTGATAAATTTAATTAATATACTTATTAATTATGTTGGTTAAAACTTAATAACTGCTAAGTGTAACATATAAACCTTACAAATCAGTATTCACCCTTTTATTAAAATTACTTGCAAGAATTATACCTAATAAAATATAATTCACAGTGAAAGATTAAATACTCAGCTGATCAGTCTTATTGCTAAAAAGTCAAAATAGGTTATACAGCATATATATTTAGAGTACATATATATATACACCACATAAACATTTTGTACTATATAGACATTAATTAAAATTCAAAGGAGAAGTATGATCATGATCATGATATTATAATGGGTTCTCTTATATATAATATAAATTCATATATAACTGAACGGAGTGATTCTAGACTTGCCGACACAAAATTGAAAATTAGTTAACTACGATGAGGCAAAAGTAGTGAGAATCATGAGTATTTGTTCTAGAATTTTCTATTTATTTGAACCATATAGTTTCTTTCTACGTACGTACCTCATCTTAATAAAAGTCATTTTCAATCCAATTAATACTTGCCTGGATCTTAATTCATGTAATCATAAATTAATTACTCTAATTAATTGTGGCCACGAACATATGCTAACAACGCAAAAGATTTTTCTTCGACGCCATACAAAACCATGATAGTGATATTGATCATATATCAAGTTAGGGCTTAATAATAATAATAATAATAATAATAATAATGATGATACGTGGACCATTCGTTACCAGACATGTTTTTGAAACGCGTTTCAATTAAAAATAAATAAAGAACCTTTCATGCATATTTAATTATTTTAAACTTGTAATTAATTAGGTTTTCTGATCCACCAAAAAAATAATTTTGTTATTATTATTATTATAAATATAAATTTGCTTTTTAGTAAACTAAAAGTGGCGTATCCACTACTAGCTGGTCTTAGGAAATTCCAAGAACATTTTTGATATTAACCCGAAAAATTTACAAAGTAATATCTTTTAGATTTTATAGTATATGGTCAATGTTTGTATAATTTATTATGCTGTAATAAAATAGTGAATAATTTATATACAGCTTTCAACACCTGTCATATATATATATTTATATATATATATATATATATATTTGAGTATTTTGTTTATTTATTATATTAGTTATATTTGTAAAACCATGTCAGCATGCAAATCAGTGAATCACCCTTAATTTGTTGTAGAAAACGACACCAGTTTGCTTTTACAAGTAAAATGGATAATTACTTCTCATTATTTTAATTCTGTGATTAAATTAATGTAAATGTAAGTATAGTTATAAGCATTAGTATAAATTGTTATAATTAATGATTAACGTCCACGCGTTACCAATACATAAACTATATACATATATAATAATTAAGTATATATATTAAGAAGACAAAAACATAAAACTTGGTGTTATGATGAGTTTTGCTTGGCTTTCAAGAAATATCTAATCAAAGTTTGAGCTCTACTTTTCCCTTTCGGCTAGTTTATCCCCAAGAAAATACAAAACAAAAACTTTGTAGATTAAATGAATAGCATATATGTAAATTACAAGCAATAATTGGGAAGAAATATTGTTGGGCTCTTGTTCCTGGTCATGTGTGGTATTCAAAGACCAATATGCTATGCATCTTCAACTTGTACCAATAAAGTTACAACAGTTTTTTATATACTATTTTGTATTATTTACAATTCGTTAGTTCTTCATTTCGGTTAGTAGTTTATTGAGTACTATAAGCTCTCTCATCTTGCTCATTAATCATCTCTTACAATTATAAATATATAATATTTATACTTATATTTATATGTATACACTAGGAGTGGAACATATATACATTCTAGCTACAAATATATATATACGTATTTGTGGTATAGTTTCTCTAAATAAATAAGTCTCTACAGACACTATTTCTGAAAAGTTTTCACTCGCGGTTGCCAGTTTTGGAAAGAGTCTTGTGGAATGATAGTCAAGTCTAGAAGGGAATTCTCGAATGACTATTATGTCCATTCTGGGTTCGATCTTCAGGATAACTAGCCCTCCCCTGAAAAGAGATTCCAGCTGGCTAGTTGTCACTCTTGGGATGGTAGAGCCGGATAGTCTGTGAGTTTGGAAGCTCATATATGTTCCTGAAGGGTCGAGTACTTAAGCTGACATGGAGACTTCGCTCTATGAGGAGTTTGTTAAGTTAGTTATTTATAACTAACTTAACAACCTCGCTTCTTGCAGCCACCGACTTTAGGATCATGATGATCCTAAGCCTATAAATACCACCTTGACTTTGTTATTTTGAGACACGAGATAAAGAACTCAGAAAAATGAGATTGAGAGTTTGAGAGAGAAAATATTGAGAGGTAGAGAGAGAGGTGCAGAGAAAAGAGAGATTGGGTTTGAATTTCGTAAGAACAATCTTCTGTAGATGAAAAAGATTCTTGGGTGTAAGTGTGAGAGTTGAAACACTTAGTGAGAACTCAACAGAGAATCTTGTCTCGATTGTATTGTACATATTCTTGCTTAATCAATAAAGAAGGATTTCAGTAGTGTTCCAAAACTGGAGTAGAGCCATAGATCACACCGATCTATCGAACTTGAACCCAATATATATCCTGGTGTTAAAATTCTTTAATTTCTGCATTTACTGTTTTTTGGTTTTCATTACTCTATTCACCTATATTTTCATCCGATTGTTGTTTTTGATTTGATAATCTTGTCATTGCTAATTATTTTTGATTATTTAGAGTTTTTTTTTATTTGATTATGCACATTTAGTCGTAATTTTTCCACAAATCAGAGCTAGGTAATCGATCAAGAACGCAGAACAAAGATTCATTCCGCTGCAATTCTTGAAGAAATCTTGGATGTTATCAATGGAGAGATTCGAATTGGAGAAGTTTGATAGAACTGCAGACTTTGCGCTATGGAGAGAAAGTCTAAAAGGAATCCTAGTGTACCAGAAAGTGTCCAAGGTTATTGGAGATGAGAAATTATTGATAGAAAAGAAACCAAAGGAAAAAGTAGAAATGGAGGAGATGGCGTACTACACGATCATCATGTATCTATCAAATAGTGTTTAAAGGAAACTCATCGTAGAAAAGGTAGATAAAGGAGTTTGGAATAAATTAGAAGAGTTATACTTAAAACCATCGATAGCTAGCAAGATCAATTTGCTAGAAAGATTATACGGGTTCTAAATGACTTCTTCTCTTTCTTTACATGATAACATTGATAGATTTAATAAGATTATTGTAGGTTTGGCTAACATAAATCACAAGGTTGATGAAGAAAGCCAGATCATCATCCTGTTGAGATCACTTCCAATCGCATATCAAGAGGTCAAGGCAGCCATCAAGTATGGCAAGGATGTTATTCCATTGGAAGATGTTCTTACTGCACTTAAGTCGAAAGATTTGGAATTAAAGTTGGAAAAGGAATCCAAGAAAGAAGAAGTGTATTTGGCAAGAAGAAGATCACCCAAGAAAGTGAGTTCAAAGAGTAAATACCATCACTCTCAATCAAGATCAAAGTCTAGAGAGAAGGAAATAAGGAAGTGTTACTTCTGTGGATGATCTAGACACTTGCAAAGATTGCAATAAGTACAAGGAGCAACAAGGCTTCAACAAATCTTACAATGGAGATAGGAAGGACTTCCGGCACCATCACCATGGGAAGGATTCTGCTACAATAGCAGAAGATAGTGATGATTTCTCCACTGATGGAGAGTTGTTCTCTATCTCAGAGTCTTCAATGAACAGAAAATGGATTCTCGACTCCGAATGTACTTATCACATGTGTCCAAGTCGAGAGTAATTTTTTAACTATAGATCAATTGATGGAGGTAGAGTTCTAATAGGAAATGATCATTCTTTTAGGGTCATTGGAACCGAGAAAGTGGACATCAAACAACATGATGGTGGAATCAAGATGCTGATGAACATAAGGCACATCCTAGACCTTAGAAAAAACCTCATATCCCTGGGTGCGCTTGAAGATGAAGGATACAAATACAAGTCCATGCATGGAAGCTTGATGATCACCAAAGGTTCTTGGGTAGTAATGAAAGGTAAAAAGATAAATGGCTTGTACGTTCTCCAATTGGAGAAACTGTCCCAGACTAGAATTGGATATGAAGTTGTGGCACCACAGACTTGGACATATTAGTGAACAAGGCCTCAAAGAATTGTACAAACAAGGTATCATTGAAAATTTAGACTCTTGTGCCTTACCATTTTGTGAAGCTTGTGTTTTAGGGAAACAACATAAGTTGAAGTTCACTCCAGCAACGCACAGAACTTAAATGATACTTGAATATGTCCACGCTGACCTTTGGGGACCATACAAGGTGCCTACTCACTCCGGTAAACAATATTTTCTTTCCATAATTGATGATTACAGTCGGTGTATTTGGACCTACTTGTTAACCACTAAGGATGAGTGTCTGGAATAGTTTAGAAATTGGAAAACTCAAGTAGAAAACCAATCTAATCTTAAAATTAAGAACCTTAGGACTGATAATGGGTTGGAGTTTATTAACTCCAAATTTGACAAGATGTGTCAAGAGTTTGGAATCACTAGGCATAGAACCGTAGTGAAAACCTCAGAGCAAAATGGTGTTGCTGAAAGAATGAAACGAATCTTGTTGAATACAGTTAGATGTTTACTGTTTAGTTTTGGATTAGAAAAACCATTTTGGGGGGAAGCCTTAGCAACCACAACCTACCTTGCAAACAGGAGCCCGAATAGAGTTATAGACCTAAAAATACCTTATGAAATGTGGTACAACGGAACTCCCAACCTAATACATTTAAGAAATTTGAATGTATAACATATGTACACCAATCAATTGTTATACCTATATTTTGGCTAGCAATAAGAAACTGACACGTGTACCATGGCTGGAATATGAACCAGCCCAAGCCGTGCATTATTAAATGCACATTGAATAACTCGCCTCGAGAATTACAATTAATAGAAATATTCAAACTTGCTGCCATATAGGTAATAACGAGATGTGAATTATAACTATTAACTGAGACTGGTGAGACAACAAGTCCATCTCAGGATAAACAAAATACACAATGAAAGTTATTTAGAACGAGTAAACAAAGAGCTTGCAACTCATTGATTCACTTACTTGTGAGTAAGAGCTTGTAGCTTATTGATCCACATACTCATGAGTATGTTTTAGGAGTGGAATCAACTTCAATATCTACTCACCTCGCTTTTGACATGTGGAAGTAACCGTCTCGCAAATACATTTCGAACGACAAAGTAGAATTGTAGGACACATTGTATCTTAGCACTTAATATTTTTCCTACAAGGATGCTTAAGAAAGATAATCTGCAATCAACGAGAACTATCCAACATAGTCAACATAATCGTCTTTAGATAAAGACAAAAAGCAGTTGAACAATCATTTAATATTTTCCCATGTGCTTAAAGTTGAAATGTGAGAAATGTCCACGTTTCATAAGCAATTTTAAATGAATAGATTCCAAGAAAATAACTGTCACCCTGAGTATCTATAAATAGGGACAGAACCCAAGGTAAAAGGACGGAAAATTTTAGAGAGAAAAAAAGATACTATTGCTAAATTACATCATTGTATTCTGTATTTAAATATATTTATCCTTAATAAGATGGAATCGTGGACTATAAAGATTTAAATTCAAACCACGTTAAAATCTTCTTGTTATTTATTACTTATTTAGTAATTAATTACTGTACAATAAATTCTATATTTGTTACAAAAAGGCTAATATTTCAGTTCACAAAAATCTGCGTTAACACAGGCCATTAAGAAAATTTTATGACAAATTCAACTACATTATTTATGGCTAAGAACTATAAGAGTATTGGTCAAAGCATGCATATCGATATTAAGTATTTAGTCATAAAAATGCGTGATAAGTGGTCATCAAACACGCGACACTGAATTGAGTATCACAATATTCTTCACTAAAGTCATGTCGCAACACAAATTCAAGGATTATAAAGTAAATATGGGATTCAGTTACCCCTTATGTAGTTTTTGGTTGCACAACTAAAATTATTCAATGAAACTCTAATTTTAATATTTTTTCATATTCATGTGGACCTTAATTTCATCTGAGAAAATTATCTTTAGAGGACCAGAATAAACATAAAGTTTAGGGTTTATTTGTTTAAGTACATTGCCACATAAATTACATTATTATTTAATGAATATATTGTAATACATGGAAGATAATACTCGATATATAATGAGAACCTAACACTATGATTCATATGTATTGTGTAATGAGGAACATTAAATTTACGTGGTAAATCTAAATGCTGACCAAGTGGGAGAAAATTCAAATATTTTTTATATTAAGTATAAAATCATTTAATTAATTTTTAGATGTATGAATATTTCATATTCATTAAAATTGATTCCAAATCAATTATTTAATAAATATAAATATTCTATATATGGTCAGTTTTTATTCACCAATTAATTTAATTTTCTAATTGATTGTCAAAATATTCTGACAATTAATTGTGGAGACTTTGATTAAAGGTCCCACTTATATAAATATAGGATCTCTGTCCCAAGTTCACTGCTTATTTTGTGAAACACAGTAAATTCTTTTAAAGAGAGTAGAGAGAACTTGGAAGCCTGATTACCTACACTGGTCAGTTTTTTTTTCATTTACCGATCCAACGTTTATGTAGGACTAAAGTTAAAAGAATCAATGACTAAAAATATATCGATCCTTTGTTTATAGTACATATATGTTTGATTTAATTCTGCACGTCATACATGATAATATATGCTTCGTATTATTTATAAAATTTCTAACAATTTCAACTGTGGTCAGTAATGGTGAAGCTGTCGATATTCTAGAATTATCTCGATGAGAGCTTGTCTGCGCAAAAATTTGCTCTGTGGCAGTTGATATCGTTTCTTTCTTTTTAACTGTTTTCCTTTCCTATTTTTAAAAACTTTGATCAATAAACTGCTCCCGCCACTCCTTCTTCTTCCCTTGCTTTGTCTTTTTTAAAACCTTTGACCCATAAACTGCTCCTACCACTCCTTCTTCTTCCCCTACTTCTCCTTATTTTGACTACAACTGCTGCTCCGAGATTCATCCTCTTTGATTCTGTTATGGAATCCTTTCACCCAGATATTCTCAGTGCTCTTACTACACGAGAAAAAGAAGTCTTTAATATTTCAAATGTTGGTGCTCCAACTCCAAGGCCTGCAGTTCATAGGCTTTTCTGCAGAATTTTCTCCAAAAAGGATTATAACCCGAAGCAACTCAAGATCTTCATCGCCAAACATTGGCAGGGTAGATTTGCAGTGGATATATCTAATTATGAATGTGAATCTCTAAGGATTACATTCGATTGTGAGGGCGATTTGAGAAGAGTTCTTTCTAAAGAACCATGGCACTTCCACAATCTTCATATGATCTTATGTCTTCCAAGTGCTCTGGAGAATGCCACAATAGAATCGGTAATAATTACTCCCTTCTGGGTTCAAGTATTTCGTTTACCATTTCTAAGTAAATCTGAAGGCCTTGCTAAGGTTATTGGTAACCTCATTGGTACTTTTGTTAAAGTCCTTGAGGATTCCTTGAATGAGGGTTCATGCCACTTCTTAAGAATCAGAGTGGAAATTGATGTCTTTAAGCCTCTTTTTGAGGCCAATTAATAACTCTTCCTTGGTTGGATGATGAATTATGGCTAGATTTTCGTTACAAACGTCTACCTGATTTCTGCTATGATTATGGCATTATAGGCCATGTCTTTGGCAAATGTCCTCAATTCTTAGAGAAAGTTGGCAATGGTCTTGATCCAGATTTGCCTTATGGACCTTGGTTGGAGGGGGGGGGGGTGCTCTCCCAAGGAATGCATATGATCGATATGGTCAAGATTTCTCCGAATCGGGACCTTGGCCTTTTATTACTCGACTGGATAGAAACACTATTTCACCCATAATATCACACCCAAGACAACCACCAGCCCTTCCTCAACAACTCACTCCTTAAGAAAAGGTAAATCTGTTATGATTTCCAATCACAACACTTCTACCCCTACTGTTTTGACACCACAAGATAAGAACCTCACTGTCGCACCCTCCACATCTCACCCAATACAACCATCAACACTTACTCAACATCTCTCCCCTAAAGGAAAAGGAAAAACTGTTATGATTTCTCTGCCTGTTGTCCTGCCACAAAATGATATCATTAACAGACATCTGAATTTTCCTCTTGAGAAAATAATGTCTGCTGGTTCTGAGACTACTCACCACACACTTGGTGCCTCATCGAGTATATGTCTTACCATTGATGGCTCACGAAACAATGTCAACACGACTCCTACAAATGCTACTGATAATACGCCCATCACTAAATCTATAGTAGCATCTTCAAATGTCCCTTTGACCACTCGTTTATCCACTGCAAAATCAGTGCCACTCTCAATCAACACTACACCGCCCTACATGCATCTTGAAAATACAACAAACACCAATTCCCCCAGAATATCAGCAACCGTTGTAGACTCAAACATCATTATTGTTAAGCCAAATACTTCAAGCAATGTTGCTGCTATTGAGACAAATTCGACTACACTCCCTAATCTCATTCATACTACTGCTAATGAGAATCGAATGGCATCTGTTTTCTCTGAAAGACAGCTGATTTCTTCTAGTGGAAATGTCAGACAAGACAAGTACTAAAAAAATGTCGCACACGAAGTTCACCTCTTGCTGATACCACCAACACTCTGCAACAACCAACAGTGAATCTGACCTTTGAGTTCTCTGATCTCTCATTGAAGGATGACACCAAGGATGCACATTTGGCGCAGGCTGCCAAGCAGTCCTCGTGCTTTTCGTCAGCTAAAACTGCTCGTTAAACAAAATTGTCCTGATGTAATATCTTATAGAAACCAAATTAAAAGCTGGTTCCCTCTTTAAATTTCGTAATGTTTTACATTTTCCTAATGGGATAGAAGTTCCTAGGGCAGGCCTAGGGGGTGGTTTAATGTTTTTATGGAAATCTCACATCAATGTAACCATTCTCAATTATGCAATAAACTTTGTTGACTGTTATATGTCGTGTAATAATGGACCGCAATGGCACGTCTCTGGTTTTATGGAAATCCCATTATATCTTCAAGGCATCTATCTTGGACACTTCTCAAAAGACTTCATGACTCTGCCCCACTTCTTCCATGGTTAATTATGGGTGACTTTAATGAGATCATTTCTGCTGATGATAAATTTGGAGGCCCCCCACGACCAACCAAACAAATCGAAGATTTCCGTGATGTTCTTGACTATTGTGGACTCTCGCCACTTTCCTTTATTGGAGAAACTTTCACTTGGCATAACAATACTCAATCCAACGCTAATGTCAAGTAGCGCCTTGATTATGTTGTCTTGAATATACCATGGACAACTCAAATTCAGCTGCCAACTTTGAAGCATTTAGACTTTTATAGCTCCGACCATAGAGCTTTGCTTGTCTCTGTTGTGCTCAACAACCAGGAAGCACCACCAAGATTCAAATCTCGATTCCACTTTGAGAAATTATGGCTAAGAGAACCTGAGTGTGAAGCTATTATTTCTAACTGTTGGAAACAAACGACTGATCTTACAACCAACACCCTGCTACAAAATATTGCAGCCACCTCTTCAGAGCTTCAATCCTGGCACCATCAGAAGTTTGGAGATCTGCCTAGAAAAATCAAATCTTCTCATTCCGTGGTTCAGAACTTGCAAGACTCCTATGATACATCTCCATCCCATTTCTCTGAGCTTCACCAATCTAAGAATATCTTGGAGAATTTACTTGCACAAGAAGAAGAATATTGGCAACAGAGAATCCGCATTGATTGGTTACAAGTTGGTGACTCCAACACTAAATACTTTCATCAACGTGCCAATACACGGAAGAACAATAATAAAATCACAAGTTTGACTGATGCTACTGGTATGATACATTCTTCTAAGGCTAAAATTTCAAGAATAATCCAGCAACATTATCTTGATATTTACACAACGGAAGGAGCGGATCCGAATGCCATTGCATATGTTCTTCATACAGCACCTACTGTCAACACAGACAAAAATAACCAAGCTCTTACCAGAACTTTCACTGCTGCAGAAGTATATGGGACTCTTCAATCAATGAAGACCAACAGTAGCCCAGGAATTGATGGATTTTATGTCATGTTTTATTACTAATATTGGCACATTGTTAGAGAAATGGTCACCAACTCAGTCCTTAATGTTTTGAACCATAGAGCTGACCCAACATCACTTAACAAAACTTTGATCACACTCATTCCAAAAGTCAAAAAGCTAACTCTGATCTCAAAATATAGACTAATCAGCCTCTGTACAGTCCTATACAAATTAATATAAAAAACATTTGCTCTACGGCTGAAACTAGTACTTTCCCGTGTCATATCAAACACTCAGAGTGCTTTTCTTCCACAGAGACTTATAACTGATAATGTTTTGGTTGCATTTGAGCTTCTACACTCCTTAAAAAATCAAAGACGAGGCCGAGTGGGTTATGCAGTAATGAAACTTGACATGACAAAAGCATTTGATCGTGTGGAATGAATTTTTCTTGAAAAAATGATGCTTGCTATGGTTTCTCCCCCATTATTGTGGATCTGATTGTAAGATGCATCAACTTTGTATCTTATTCTTTTTTGGTTAATGGTGAAATTCAAGGAAACCTTATTCCAGAGAGAGGAATTCGATAAGGTGACCCGTTATTGTCTTACCTCTTTATCATTTGTTTAGAGGCCTTATCTTGGGTGCTACAATATGAAGAAATTCTTAGTAATTTTTAAGGACTTTGAATCACAAGGAATGCACCATCCATCACACACCTGTTCTTTGCAGATGACAGCCTCATTCTTTGCAAAGCTAATAGCGCTCCTCTGGTATTTCACTAAAACGTTCTCTGGACTTCTATTGCAAAGCTTCTGGACAGCTCATCAATCAATCAAAATTAAGTCTATCTTTCTCTCCAAATACCAACAGAGATGACAAATCAAGATTCCACCAGATATTTTAAATGCCAATTCAACCTCTACATGAGAAATACTTGGGCTTACCATCATATTCTGGAAAAGACAAGAAGATATTGTTCCAAAACATCACAGACAGAATCTGGAAACTTCTTAATTCATGGCAAGAGAAGCTATTTTTCGGTTAGGGGACAGAAATTCTCCTGAAAGCAGTAATGCAATCAATTTCTACCTATGCTATGAGTTGTTTCCAACTATCAAAAAACTTAATTGATCAAATTGAAAAAAAAAAAAAGATGAATAGATTTTGGTGGGTTTCGAATGCCACAGGAACAGGTATCCATTGGAAAAATTGGATACTTTATGTCATGCAAAATGTGAAGGAGGCTTGGGTTTTCGTGACTTTGTTCATTTCAACCAATCTTTATTAGCGAAATAAGCATGGAGGATTTTTTCCAATCCAAACTCATTACTTAGTACTCTGTCTAAGCACCAACATTTCTCTAATACGAGTTTCTTGGAAGCTAAGGTTGGAACTTATCCCTCTATGACATGGAGAGGTATAGTTTGGGAAAAAGAATTGCTTAAAAATGGTCTTAGATGGAAGGTTGGAACTGGGGAAAATATTTCTGCTGCATTAGATGGCTGGCTGCTTAAAACAACTGTTGGAAATATTTTACCAGGATCTAGATTTACTACCAAGTATGTTTCATTAACATCCTAATATGAATTTCTAAAATAATGAAATACACATATAAAGTTTAGGAAACCTTACATTGGGTGCAGCGGAATATAATGACTCCTTCCGTTCAGATCTCTAGCCCTTGATTCCTTTTTGTAGCAGAGCATTATCAAGATCTGAACCTGGATCTCTTTTTCTCCTTCCTTTAGCCTAATTTTCCTTCTTGTTGATTGGATTCTTCACAATCTTCCACACTATGATTGAGATACCACTTGATGTGTGTGGGCACTGACTCTATCACTCAAGGCTGAATAATATGAAGTAGAAAAGAGAGAGAGAGGGTGGCGGCTAGGGTATAGGTAGAAGGCTTAGAATTTTTCTCTGAAGGAATGAGATGTGTCATCTTTTCCTGAAGCCATCACTATCTATTTATAGGTAACTACCTAGGTTTAGGTTAGATTTAATTAGCATTAAAATAATAGAAAAATAAATGTTAAATTCCTTAGTGTTACCGGCCCTAGGTTGGATAATGGGCCCACTTTGTAATTTTTCCATTTTGTCATTTTTCCATCTTATTTTTTCAAAAACGTCAATTTTCCAATTTAACCACTTAAATGCCAATTCTAATTATTTAATAACTAAAAATTAATTATTAAATAATATTGTCATTTAATATATTTATTAATTAGACACAATAAAGTCTTCCAATTAATAAATAAAACCTAAAATCTCTTTTCTTCACTGTTTTGCCCTTGCTTAGTGAAAATTCATAAACTAGACATAGTCTAATTTTAGAATTATAATTGATTAATTAAAATCAATTAACTGAGTCTTACAAGCAGTATGGTCTCAACTAGTATGGGGACCATGGGCCTATATAACCGAGCTTCCAATAAGCAGATCAAGAATTTACCAAGTAAATCCACTGACTTATTAATTCCTTGTTGCATCCACGCATAGAACTTGAAATTGCACTCTCAGTCATATAGAACGCTCTATATGTTCCACGATATAGATACGCTATTAATTATCCATAATTATAATCCCAATAATCAATGATCCTCTATAGATGATCTACATTGTATAGGGATAAAATTACCGTTACACCCTTTCAATGTATTTTATCCTTAAAACACTTGCCCACATATAAATGATATTTTAGTGAAATAATATAATTATTAAAATGAACGTTCTATCATTTATCTCTATTTAGCAAGCTCGAAGGAAATCACCGTTTCACTTCTAAATACTTATAGAAGCTATAGATTCCATATCTATGTTTAGCGCTCCTACTCAATTGCACTATCATGTTCTCAAAATGTACGTATTACCCTGACCCAAAAGTAGGCTTAACTAACAAATCAAAGAACATGTATAATACTCTTGAGATCGAACCTAATCATATCAGGATTAAGATCATTTGATCTAGGATCAACTAGGTGATATTAAATTGAATAGATATTACAGTAAATTTAACATATCTAATCAAAGTTCAATATCGGTCCCTTCCAATGTATACTCTATACATCCGATACTGGTAAACTTTTCCAATGCCCTGGAAAGGACATAACACTTATCCAAGGTGTAAGCATACCTATCGCTGATTGTCATGCCAGTCTAAATCCAGTGATCTGACAAATCAGGGCATTAAACTTTCAAACATATAAACATGATTATATTCCACTGTGCTGACAACACTATAATCATTAACAAATAAATATGTTTTGGACTTAATAGAATTTATACATTAAACAATCATGAAATAAATCATGTGAACCATGCAACATAAAATGTTATTTTTGATCATTATTAACTAGTAAATTTGATTATATTGAAATGAGTTTTATTTAAGGCACAAAACCCAACAACAACTACCTTTCAAACCTCTACAATTTCTGGATTCAGACATATCAATGCATGTCTCCAACTTCATTACTCCAGATCGCACATTGAACATCTCCTTACTGTCCCGATATTTCATTCCTTTTGATACTCAACGAATATTGGACATCCCTCTAAGTTACACTCCTCATCATGACCAACACATTTGGCACTGCACTTCGGATGGAATGTACAATGTCAAATCGGGATATCAAGTATCACTTCAGCTACACAAAATTGAAGATGGATCTACCTCCACTCCCGAATCAAAATGGTGGAAAAATTTTTTGTCTTTAAAGGTACCATCGAAGATCAAAATTTTTCTATGGCGAGTTCTTCATGATGTTCTTCCGGTTGCTGCAACTTTGCATAGAAGACATATTGCTGATTCAAGTAAATGCCCACTTTGTTCTTATCACCAAGAAACAACTTTTCATGCTCTTTTTGCGTGCAAAAGAGCGAAAAAAGTGTGGCTTTCGTATGGTATTCATATACCACAGCTAATGAATCATCATGCTTCTTGTAAGTCACTTCTCTTTTATATCTCAGATTTACTAACCAAGCAAGAATTGGAACAAGTGGCTTGAAGAAACAATGACTTCCATGGAAGAAAATCAAAGCCGCCTGATCTCTTATTACAATTCGCTTTAAACTATGTGGCTGAATATCAATCTGCAAATTGTAATACTAACAAAGGAGGACAACGTGCCATTGAACTTAATCAAAGACCCATTTCTACTACACCAAAATGGATGAATCCTCCTTCAGGACGGCTGAAACTCAATACCGTTGTTGCGATGAATACAATAGAACAAAAGCTGGTTTAGGAGCCATTTTGCATAACTCTGATGGGGAGACTTTAGCAGCCTTCTCCCTTCCTTTCCAAAGATGCTACAAACTAGAAATATCAGAGGCTTTGGCAATTTTCTATAGCCTTCAGAGGCTGATTGATCTTCAATATCTGGTGCATTACATTGAAACGGATTCACTTTTAGTGGTAAAAGGATTGCAATCTTCTAATGTCTTAGTTTCTGAATTTCATTGTATTTTATCTGATATTCGTAATCTTGTGAGCAATTTTTCAAGAGTGCAGATTTCTCATGTTGTTAGATCTGCTAATACTCATGCTCATAAGCTAGTTAAGTATGCTCTTTCGGTGGACACAAATTGTGTTTGATTGGGGAAAACACCTCCTCTTTTTAACCGTTGTATTTTAAAATTGAACATCTAATATATAACAGTTTTATTCTAAAAAAAAAAGTGGCGATATTCTAGACTTTTTTTTTTTTCTTTTTTAAATAATATTCTACTCTATAAAGTCAAAGTAATGGTATCATCCAACACACCATCACCATATAAATGGGCTACTTTCATCACCATCACCATATACTTAGACGGTGTCCACTACAGATGCCTCCGACTTTTTATATATACCATTATTTTTTTTTCTTGTTTGTAGTATTCTTTCCCTATATCTAATGTAATCTAGAGAAGAAGGCGTTTGGTTGGGAGGAATGAAAATATAGGAATAGGAATGGGAATGGGAATAAGAATGGAATGGAATAAAATTTAAAATGCATAAAAATAATTGATAAAAAAATAATTAAATTTTTTTTCTTGTTACATTGGAATGGTCATTCCTTCCTTTTTAAAATGGAATAGCCATTCCACCAAAATGGTAGAAAGAGCATTCCATTGGAATGCCATTCCAATACTTTAAAATGCAACTAAACAAAGGAATGGAATGAAAATTATTTCTTTTCCATTCCATTCATTTTCATTACCTCCAACCAAACGCCACCTAAATTCAATAACTCTTAACATTTTCCCTAATATTTATTGGACTTCCAAGCCCAATTGTTGTCATCTTTTTATGTATACCATTTAATTAAGGATTTTTACATAAAATATCTATATTTTTTTTCTTACGTTTTACTTTTCAAAGATTTTTTTTTTCTTTTAAATTAGAACCTCATAAAAATAACAGAAAATTTTAAAAGGAATAATTACATAAAGCACCATTTTTTGTAAAATAATTACATTTTTACGTTCAAAGAATATTTTTTTTTATTTTTACGGTTTTCTAAAAAATAACACGAAAATAATATAAAATCAACAAGAAAACAACATAAAAGTAACATCAAAATAACAACAAAAAATAATATACAGATAACAAAAAATGAACAACAAATTAACAAGATTACAACATAAAAAAACCGTATTTTCTGTAAATAAAATCAAAGAAATCGTAAAAATATTTAAAATTTCGTGCAAACCGTATTTTTATTGTTTTTTTTGTTGTGTTTGTGCATTTGTGAAATTATCCCATTATAGATTTTTATATCTTTTCTGTAAAAATATAGTTTTTTTTTTTTTTTCAAAAAGATTATTTTATGAAAAAATTGAAGAAAAAGTTGAAAAATATAGAAAAATCAGATAAGGGTAACCAGATACTCTTCTGGTAAGCATATGGATAACTAGTTACCATATGAAAATTACCAGATAGCTTATGCTGTCTTTTTCTATATTTTTTTAAACTTTTTTCTAAAAAAATTTCTATAAAATAATTTTATAAATTTATACTTTAAAAACAATAAAAATAAAAATTTCCCATAAACAACATAAGTAACGTGAAAATAATATAATATAATACGTGAAAGTGAAAAGAACATAAAAATAAATAACCGTTCATATTTTTATAAAAAAAATTAAATCCATAAAAATATTGAGAAAAAGCTGTTGATTCATATTTGTAAGTTTTTTAATTAATATTTAGGTATTTATGAAAATATCCTATTAATTAAGTATTGAGTATATATGATGTATATATTTTACGATCATAAATTTTAAATAAATATTTAAAACAGTCTAAAAATCATTTTGCAAATAATTTTGGAAAGATAATTTTATAAAGTTACATTAATATATTTATTCTATATAAATAAATATGATGTATATATTTTATGATCGTAAATTTTAAATAAATATTTAACAGAAAAATCATTTTGTTAATAATTTTGGAAAGATAATTTTATAAAGTTACATTAATATATCTATTCTATATAAAGTGTGGTTATGTAATAGAATTCTTTGTTTAAAGATATTTTTTTAGATTTTTATGTTAACTTTAACAGAATATTCTATTACTTAACAGAATATTTTTTATTAATTTTATAATATTATTATTATATATTTAAAAATAAAAATTATATAGATATTTTATATAAAGAAATTTTAATTTAAATTTAAAATATTTAAAATATTATAGATATTTTTAATTTATTCATTTAACTTTAAATTAAAATAAAATAAAAAAATATGTAAATATTTTATATAAAGAAATTTAAATTTAAAATATTATAAATTTATAGTAAATCGATTCACACACTATTTTTAAATTTACGGGAATAAAAAACCTTTATATTAAATTTACGAATCCAACCTATATATAGAAACACTCAAATTTGGTTATGTGAGTTTTGGTTAAGAATAAGTAAATTACAATATATGCATTATCAGATATGTTACCTAATTAAAAAAATTAAAAAAAATACGTTTATATATAATCACATTCAAATGACACACTAATGTAGTAATAGCTAAAAAAAAAATTTAAAGATCAAAATCTCAAACTTCATTTCAAAAATTAAAAAAAATACATTATTTAATTAAAAAATTAAACATACATTTATTGCACTTAACATCACCTAATTGAACATAATTAAAAAAGAACTAATTATATGTGCATTGCACGTAACATCAACCTTGTATATTTCCAGTCATAAATTACTTATATCTGTATCAAGTAAATTTAGTATGTATATCTTATTACAAAAATAAATTTAGTGTAACTACAAAATACAAAAAATAAAAATAAAAGAAACAACCTTGTGGCTTGTTCCATTAAATCAAATTTGTCTCCTAGAAATGTGCTTTCCCTTTTTCTTATCTCCAAAACTGTTGAGAATCATGAGGTTCCATCTCAAAACCAATTGGCAATGAGTGGAGTAGCTCATGTTCTTATATATGGCTCAATACTTTTACACTTAATCCATGTGGGACAATGTTCTTCAATATCCCACCTCAAGATGGTGGCTATTTTTGCTCACCAATCTTGAATCACCTTATCACAGGCCATGCCATTTGCTCGCTTATTTTTGTTCGGATCTCAGGCGTCTTTGCACCATCTGGATCTCGTGCGATTGGCTAACCATCTGGACAGGTGTGGATCGAAAGCCCGCTAGGGATATGGCTCTGATACCATGTTGAGAATCATGGGGTTCCATCTCAAAACCAATTGGCAATGAGTGGAGTAGCCCATGTTCTTATATATGGCTCAATACTTTTACATTTAATCCATGTGGGACAATGTTCTCCAATAAAAACAAAATTTAGATATGAGGTAGTATTTAGGTATGAATTCTAAATATCTTGTTTGACAAAATAGTTAGTAACTACACGAGAAAGTAATATTTTTTGGTAGTTTATGTTTAAAATAAAAAAAAATTTAGTAATTAGACTCAATTTTTATGGGGACCATGAGAATTGGAGAGTAATTGGAACCCCTCAATCACTTCCAATTACACAGATAGACCATCTCCAATGAGAGATGTAAAGTTAAGCTATATTTGACATAAAAAATAATTTTGTGACACTTTTACTTACATGAACTTTTACTATTGTGCTAATTGCATATTTGTAAATTTTGATGTAAAATTTTATGTAATTTAATGCTCAATTAATAATTTATTAAAAATATATAGAATAATAATAATAATGTAAAGGTAAATATAAAATTTAAGAGATATGCTAATAGACACCACTGGTGCCTAACACTCTCTATAGTGTCATACTGCTATTGGTGTAATTAAATTTTAGATCCCATATAATATAAAAAAATAGTTTTTACAGAATATCGTTAACCAATCGTAATACGCCACCTATAGATAGTGCTGACACTATTAGTGACCAATGCAATGCTCAAAATTAAATAATAATAAAACAAATCATTTAATGCAAAAGAACATGTTAACTAAAATTTAATAATAAAATATTAAAAATAATATAATGGTAAATATAAAAAAGATAGCATTTATTGTAATGTAAATTTTGTATCATACTAATTCAAATTTGGATATTTTTTGTTGTGTGACATACTTACATCACAATTTGACACACTATTGGAGTAGATTTTTAACAAAATTAACTATATTTTACATTTGTATCACTTTTTTTGCATCTCCATTAAAGATGCTTAGAGTGTAATTATATAATCAGACAAACATACTAAATTATGTAATTACTTCTAATTGCACACAAATATGTGATTTTCTAAACACGCCCCTAATAATTTGTTCAGCACCTTAAAATATAATAATGATTCCACAGTTTTAAAGGAATTCTAGGAAAGATCTTGTTTAGCTACTTCTGATTTCATGTCTTTTAAATCTATTAATATGTAAAGCATTGCATTAGATTCAGAATTCAGACACAAAGTTACAACCATAAAAACCTCTGCCAAAATCTCAGCACCAACCAAACAATGTTCTAAATTCCATAGAGAATGGCTCAACTTCTTTCCTTTGGAACAACCAGAGATTTACATTTGTAGTCTCATTATTCAAAACCAAAAGATAGAGACATACATATATAAATTATATATAAGACTAGTTAAGCTGAGAATCTTTTTCACAACCATGCTGGTTTCTTCAAAGCTGTAACAACAGCTTTCACCTGCAAGTAGTTGCTAAGGCTGTAGATACCTTTTTCCCTGCCTATACCGCTCATTTTGTACCCCCCGAAAGGAATTGCAGCGTCGAAAACATCAAAGCAGTTCACCCACACTGTTCCAGCTCTCAGCGCCCTTGTGAGGGTGTTTGCAGTGTCTATGTTCTTGGTGAAAACTCCAGCCGCTAATCCATATTTGCTTGCATTAGCTCTTCTAATTACTTCATCAATCTCCCTGGGGTTGAACAAAGTATACTTAGAGGAAATCCAAAGAAGCTTTTGTTTCTGAAATTGACTTGTAATGTTTCTTAACTTACTTGAATTTCAAGATCGTTTGAACTGGTCCAAAGATCTCCTCTTGGGCTATCAACATATCATCCTGATTGTTCGGGAAAAAAAAAAATGAAGTATAATAACAAACTCAAATTGATGTTGTTTTTTCTTGGCACATGTGTTGAACTTGGTTGAAGCTGTTATTATGGACAAAGCATACCTGAACATTAGAAAAAACAGTGGGTTGGATGAAGTACCCTTTGGAGCCAAATCTCTCACCTCCACATTCAAGGGTAGCATTGCTTTCAACACCAGATTTTATGTACTTCAAGATTTTCTTAAACTGTTCAGAGTCTATCTGGGAAGTTTCACAAGATTAGGAGGAAGAAGAATTAGTGTGTTACTCCAATTTAACTGAAAATCCTTGTTTAGAGCTACTTCAAATTATCAAGAGTGATAGGGAAGAGTACCTGAGGCCCTTGTTCCACACCCTTCTTGAAAGGATCACCAACAATACGATTCAAGGCTCGTGCCTTTGCTTTCTCTGTAAATTCATCATAGACACTTTCATGGACGAAAGTACGAGACCCAGCACAACAACATTGGCCCTGGAATGAAGCCGGTATTGGTTAATTATTGACATGAACATAATGAGATTCAAGTGAATCAGCCTCGTAGAGAAACAATAGAACAAACCTGATTAAAGAACAAAGCAAAATGAGCAAGCTCCACAGCATGGTCAATGTCTGCATCCTCACATACTATGAAAGGTGATTTCCCTCCAAGCTCTAATGTCACCGGCTTTAGATTACTTCTTGCGGCTAGTTCAAGAACAATTTTCCCAGTATTTGTTGATCCTGTGAAAGCTAGCTGAAATTGGAAGTAATAGGGGTTTTGAGAAGGTTAACTTTCTTTGAAAGACACTCATATTTTAGTGGCCAGAGAAGTGTTTTCTAAGCTTAGCATAGGCATGTCATTGTTATGTGTGCTCTCTTTAAAATACCTTGTCAACATCCATATGGCTTGCAAGAGCAGCACCAGCAGTTGGGCCAAAGCCAGAAACTATGTTCAAAACACCAGGTGGAAGGCCAGCCTATAACAATGTGACAAGAAATTAGTACACATAAAACCAAAACTTATAATTAGTATGAAATCCAAAACAAATTCAGTAGTATTGACAAAAGAAATCTACATAATCCTCTTCATGTCAGTCATGAGAATACCAACATTGAAGGTTAACATGGTTAAAGACTGTAAATCAGTTATATATAGTTCGTATTAATCAATTTTATCTTCTAACAAAGGGATGAAAGGGTTCAACTAAAGCCTACCTCTAGAAGTAACCTTCCCACATAAAGAGCAGTTAAAGGTGTTTGCTCAGCAGTCTTTAGGACAATAGTGTTTCCACAAGCTAGAGCAGGTCCAACCTTCCAAGCAAACATGAGAAGAGGAAAATTCCATGGAATAATCTGCCCTGCAACACCGATTGGCTCGTGCAACGTTTGAACATGATAATTCCCATCGGCTGGAACAGTTAGTCCATGGATTTTGTCCGCCCAACCTGGAAAAAAAATATCAGGAAATAGAATCATTGGAAATGAAGCAAAAAGAACCAAGGGACAGTCCAAATTCACTCTTGAAGTAGTCTTACCAGCATAGTAGCGAAACAAGCGCGCCAGCATTGGTACCTCGGCCTTTGCAGCCTGTTCAAAAGGCTTCCCATTATTCCATGACTCAAGTGCTGAGATTTCATCATTATGCTTCTCAACTAAATCGGCAAAGCGCAGCAGAACCCGTGATCTTTCCTGAAAGTTCCAAGCATTTGGTGAAAATGCAGCTTTAAAATCAACATGGGGGGTTATGAAATGAAATCATTCATTTGGTAACTTCAGAAACAAAAAAGCCATAACAGAAAGAGCACATAGTATTGTCATGTAGAGCTTACTGGATACTTAAAAAAATGAAAGAAAGAAATTACATAAGCAGTCATCTTTGGCCATGGTCCCTCATCAAAAGCCTTGCGCGCAGCAGCCACAGCTCGATCTATGTCTTCTGCATCACCCTCTGCAACATGAGCCAACACTTCTCCACTACGAGGGTCATATGTTGGGAATGTTTTGCCTGATTCCAGTTCACAAAATCAGCTCACAATGATCTAAACAATTTCAGTTTTGAGATAAATAATAATAAAAAAAAAAAGATGAAAATACAGACCTGAGGCTGCATCTACAAAGTGCCCATTAATAAGGTTCTTAGTATAAGTAACTTCAATAGGTGGAGTGATTAATTCTTCAACGGCGGCTGATGTACTGTACCTGCTAGTACAGCTGTTTCCACTGACAGAGCTTCCTGAAGCTGAAGATCACATTTTGATTATAAGAAAAATTATCAGTAAATAAAGTTAATGGTTTTCTCTGCATATCGAACTGGATATAATCTATTATTGTCCCTTGTTTGTATTTGTGGATCAGTCTAATTATCCAACACAAATCTTTGTTTAGTTGCAGAGAAAACTCTGATTTAAAATGAAACAAGGAGAAAAACTTTTGGCATGAACAAATTTAATAACAAGATAAAATCAAAATCTACTGCAACAACTCAATAGCTTGATCAATGACATAAGTATGTGTGTGATTTAGAAATCAAGAAAAAAAAACTGATTCAGAAAAAACCAAATGAAAAGGAACGGATTTAAAAGAACCACTTTTCATTATCAAGCAATCATTATCACACAACAGACGCCAAAAAATGAAAGGTGACAAAAGGTGAGATATATTTTACCAAGAGAACGAAGAAAAGAAGAGGATCCCAAAGCAGGAGAAAGGGAGAGAGAGCGAGAAAGCACTGAGGAAAGCCTCCGAGCAGCCATGGCTTTACAGAGAGAGAGAGAGAGAGAGAGAGAGAGAGAGAGAGAGAGAGAGAGAGAGATAAAGCTGGAAACTCAAAACTCTTATCCCTTTGGGTAGAGAAAAAGAACAGAGTCCCCTGTTCTTATATAACAAAAGAAATGAAATGAAAAAGGAAAAAGAAACAGTTTTTCCTATTATAACTCACTCATATCTATCTATCTATCTCTCTTTACATTCCTGTGAGTGTTCTTTTGTACGTTTTCAATTTTGTCCAACAAGTGGAAGAAATGCATGGCTTGACCCCACTATTCCCATTTATAATAATCTAAAATTAATGCAGCCTTTATATATTTAATATTATATATTTATGATATAATTTAGGGAGCGTTATCTTAGAGGGTATTAGTAGATTTTGACCACATAACTTATCTATAATAATCTCCAATTTATTTTACGCTCAACCTTCCATAAAGAGAAAAGTATCAAACGTTATGAAGATGAAGGAAACACTAGTTACACTAGCACCACAACCATTTGAAATCCATTCATATACAACTAATTAATTATAAATATAAGACTAATTTCGATTTTTACCTCACGAACTTTGACATGTACTAAATCATGCTTCATGAACTTTTCAGGTTATTAAAAATTCTCCACAACTATTGAGATTATTAGATTTAAGAACTTTTATCTAATTTTACTAAACAAAATCTGATGTGAATGAAATTTAGGAGGCATAATTTTGTACTTTTGAAAGATTGGGGACATGATTTAGTAAATATTAAAGTTCAATGAGTGGGATTTAGTATATGGACAATTGTCATATTAGTAAAATTGAATGAAATTGGACAGAAGTCTTTATATCTAACAATTTCAATAGTTCAAAGATATTTTTTAACGGTCTCAAAAGTTCAAGAAGCATGATTTGGTACATGCCAAAATTTAGATAGTAAAAATTTTAATTAGCCTAAATATAATATATTGAGATTTGGTAATATATTATTTGCAAGCATTTAAAAATATATATATTTACAAATTTGTAAAGGTATTTACATATATGTAAGTTTATTAAAATTTGATAAAATCGGTATATTTGTAAGATTTTGTGTTTTCAATTTTATTTTTAATTCTGGTGTATTTTTGAAAATTTGTCAAAAGTAAATGAGTTGATAGTTAGTCATATAAATAAATGGAAAAATACTGGATATGGATTATGTAAATTGATTGGATTAGATTTTCCAATATTTTCTTTTTTTTGTGAGATAATGTTTATTTTCTATTTCTAATTTCATAATGAAATCACACTATAAAATCACTGGATTCTATCCAATCAAATTTAATTTAATTTTCCAAACATAACTGTAGTAATCAGTAATAATGTGGAATGGTTTGTTCCCAATTTCGAACTTTAATAAGAGAAAATGGATAAAAAGAAAATCCATACGTATTTGAGCCAACCAAAGAAAGAGCAGTAGGTGCCAGGTGGATGAGGAATACTATACACGCCCTTCTCATGTGTGCATGCCAACCAAATTTAGCTCTTTCTTTCTTGGTTTTCTTTCCTTTTTTATAAAAGTTTGGAGCAATTTTTCTTTTCTTACCTCCAAGAAAAATTTAACGAAAATTTTTTAAAAAAAATTTACAAAAATGCATCACCGAAAATTTATTTTTACTCTTTATTTTTTTTTTATTTATAAAAATATTTCTTTAGTAAAAATAATAAACTATTTTTTAGTTGTTGTATAATTTATTTATAGTTGTCATGATATTTTTTTATTGATTTACAGTTGATTTATAATTGTCGTAGGGTTGATTTTAAGTTGTCTTTTTTTATTTTTTGTTGAACTAAGTATATTTTTATAATCTTAAAATTTTATAAGAATATTTTTATAATTAAAAAATTTAAGCCCTAAAATTAAATAAAATACAAAAAACTATTTTTAAAAATTCTCAAATTTCCACCTTATTAAGAAAAATAAAATAATGCTCCTTCAAAAATAAATAAATAAAATAAGATTTGCAAGGACCACCACTTTCAAACATTCATTTTAAAACTAGTTATTGTAATTCCATACCACATGCGGAATAAAAGATGGAAGATAGATTTGTCCAGCTTCTTCAAAGACACTATTAATATTTAAGAATCTCATAAATTTTTTAATTATTCATAGAGTTTTATATATTTTATTTAATAATTATTATAAAAAATTGTTAATCTCAAAGCACTAATTTATAGTGCTCTTAAATTTTACAACAACAACATACTAAAAAGCGATCCTAAATGTATAATAAAAAATATGATAGATCATACTCATGTCATCCTCATTATAAAAGTCAAAACTTTAACATGATTCTTTGTCAAATTATTACTAATGAAAATTGATTAGTTGATCTTCAAAATAATAATAAGACAGCCTGGAAAGATTAAAATTACATTTTACCTAACCTAAATAATAAATAACACTTTCCTTATTGGACTAATTAAATAGTAGTGTTTATAGTTGGGATAATTACATAAGGCACTATTTAAAAAAAAAAAAATTATATTTTTACGTTTAAAGAATTTTTTTTACATTTTTACGGTTTATTATGGAAACAATACAAAAATAACAAAAAAACTACATAAAAGTAACATCTAAATAACATCAAAACAACAATAAAAAATAACATACAAATGACAAAAAATCAACAAGAGTACAACATAAAAAGATCGTATTTTTTGTAATTAAAATCAAAAAATCGTAAAAATGTTTAAAATTCCGTGAAACAGTATTTTTGTAATTATTTTTGTTATTTTTGTGTATTTGTGAAATAATCCCTTTATAGTTTGTCAGGTTTTGTCGCTCTACTAGGGTTCTCGACCCTTTCCTTTCATGTTGAATTTCCTGCTTGTCCAATGTTGGTTGCCTTCTCCCATGGGTGGGTTACATTCTCATTTCAACGAAGAGCCTTTCTAGTATTACTCTTCGAGAGCTGGTACGATGGAGGATCTTTTGGAGCGTACAAAGCATTTAAACGTTAATGACAAAAAGGGCTGGGAAATAGACGAGTCTAGCTCGAAATCGGAGGGCAAGCTATGCTTCCTTGGCCAGTTGTGCACTCAGCAAGAGCACTGTAAATCCTTCCTAAAGAATCCCCTGTGTCGTATTCGGAATTTAATTGAGAAAGATTGGGATTTCAAATTTAAGGGAAAAATTGATTCTAGTCTCTTTCTTACTCTGTCTTTCAACAATCTGACCCACCTAGATTGAGTGCTGGTGAAAATGACATGGGTGTTGCAGCATGGCTTCTTGATTCTTGCACAAATAGACCACATTTTTTTTAATTGGGAAGCAGAATTGCAATTCTTTCCTCTGGAAGGTCGTGTTCTTCATCTCCATATCCCATCCATGATGAAGAACAATATAATATGACTTGCAGGGCTCACTGGTAGTGTCATCTCTGTTCAAGATTTGGATGTTCCTAAAATGGCAGCCAACGGCTATTTTCACTTCAAAGTTATGAGCTCCATTCATTCCAAAATTTTACAAGACCTCTTATTCCTGGCAAAGGACGGTAAAATCTAGCTCCCCTTTCGATGTAATCACCTCCCATATATATATGTGTGTTTTTGATGCGATAAAGTGGGTTGCGAAAGTAAAAATTGTAATGACCCAGAGGAATTATATCAAGACGCAGCTAGGAATATGGAAAAAGCATATGGGACTTGGCTGGCTATTGATTCTGCACCAAAATTTCAGCTTCTCTGAGAGCCAACCACTGTTAATGGGGTTCTTCCCCGAGCCCCTTCAAAACCTCTTCAGGGTAACCCTCCAAGTTATCGACACTACAACAAAGGGATCTCAGTCTTCTATTCACGCGGATCACCTTAAGGCTGTTATGGTTTTGGGAGGTTCTTAGGAATTTACTCAAGGAGAATACTTGGATTTTAAGGATGGGGATCAGTCTCCTGACTATTGTCATTTTATGTCCTTAATAAAATCCAATTTCAATGTAATCTTATTTATTTTCAATAAGGATCAGAAATCATACCGTGACCTAGTCATATGCTTTGTTCACATGTTTTATACATGATTATAGGTTTAATATATAAGTTCTATTAAATACCGAACATATAATTATTTACAATTACAGTGATGTCATCTCAGTGGAATGTAATTATAATTATATGCTTTAAACTATTTAGTCTCATGATTTATCAATGCACTAGATTTACACTAACGTGATAATCATCGATGTGGTTTACTTATAATTGTATAAGTATAATGTTTTTTCTAGGGTATTAGAAAAGTAAACTAGCATGGGATGTATCGGCTATACATCGGACTAGACCGATATTGACAGTAGAAAAGATATCATAAACTTACCATCATATTTTTTTAAAGTCAATGCCACTTAGTTGATCTTAATCCTGTGATGGTTAAGTTCTATCTTAATTGTACTATATGGGTTCTCTGACTTGTTTATTACAGCAGACTAATAGGATCGGTCCAATACTTACGTCTTGAGAACTCGGTAGTTCAATTAAGTGAGAGTGTTGATTTGTAACGTCCCTGCTTCAAGCCTCCGTTGGGTCCTTACACCCACGGAATAATGGCTCTTATACACGAGTACATCACTCTAGCTGCTTTCTGGATTGATGACTGACCCTACAGATCAACACGAGTGTTTTCAGCGTGCTTTGTCCTCACTCACACGCATCCTGGGAAAACTTCCTAGGAGGTCACCTATCCTTGAAATTGCTCCAGGCCAAGCACGCTTAACTGTGGAGTTCTTTCGAGATGAGCTACCGAAAAACAAGATGCACCTTATTGATATAGGTAGTACCAATCAATCCATTTAAGCCCTCTTCAATTGTGTAGTCTCATACCTACATAGCCTCAGAATCATCACACTCGATCTTCCCCAGGCGATGTGGGATTGCACAGCCTACCCGATATTTCCCCTTACGGATCACGGGACTACTGACTGTCACAATCACCCCCCCTTACGGGGTCCGACGTCCTCGTCGACCACACTTTCAGCTGGGTCAAGGCTCTGATACCAGTTGTAACGTCCCCGCTTCAAGCCTCCGTTGGGTCCTTACACTCACGGAATAATGGCTCTTATACACGAGTACATCACTCTAGCTGCTTTCTGGATTGATGACTGACCCTACAGATCAACACGAGTGTTTTCAGCGTGCTTTGTCCTCACTCACACGCATCATGGGAAAACTTCCCAGGAGGTCACCCATCCTTGAAATTGCTCCAGGCCAAGCACGCTTAACTGTGGAGTCCTTTCGAGATGGGCTACCGAAAAACAAGATGCACCTTGTTGATATAGGTAATACCAATCAATCAATTTAAGCCCTCTTCAATTGTGTAGTCCCATACCTACATAGGCTCAGAATCATCACACTTGATCTTCCCCAGGCGATGTGGGATTGCACAGCTTACCTGATATTTCCCCTTACGGATCACGGGACTACTGACTGTCACATGATTATAGATATAGAATCTATAACTTCTATGAGAAGTGAAATGATAGTTTTCTTAAAGCTTGGATTAATGCAATAAATGATAGAGCGCTCATTTCAATAAGTATATTAGTTTACTGAAATATCATTTACAAGTAGCTAAGTGTTTTAATGATAAAATACATTGAAGGGTAAAACAGTAAATTTGTCCATACACGATGTAAATCATCTATAAAGAATATTTGATTCTTTAGATTGAAACAATAGATAATTTATAGTGTATCTATTCTTGGTTAATAATCAAGAGTGCAATTTTGAATCTATAGTGGAGTCAGGAGGAATTAATAAGATAGAGAATTTACTCGATAAATTCTAGAACTACTTATTGGGAGCTTGGTTTCATAGGCCCATGGTCTCCGCACTAACTGGGATAATATTGTTTTGTAGTCTCAGTTAATTGATTTATTTAATCAAATAGGATTCTAAATAATGACTGTCTTATTTATGAATTTTACTAAGGAATGGCATAATTAAGAAGAAAAGAGAAATAAAGATTTATTTGTTAGTTAAGACACTTTGTGGGTCTAATTAATAAATATATTTAAATTGTATTTTATTTGATAATTATTAATAATTATTAAAATAAAATTGGTGTTTAAATAATTGTAAGAGATAAATGGTAAAATAAGAAAAGACATATTGTTTCATTTAAAAAAATAAAGTGGCATAAGGCTAACTCTAAAGCCCATATGCAATTCCGTCCTAAGAGTTGATTCAACCCAAGTCTTTATTTTAAGCCCATCTCATCTAAACTTAACCGTAAGTGAAGCCTATAAATAGAAAGAGAAGAAAGCTTTGATTGATTATGATTTTTTCTAAGATAGAAAACCCTAAAAAGCTCACTTCTTCTTCTCTTTAATTTTCAAAAATGCAGAGGCTATTTTCTCTTGAATTTTTTCATCAAAAATTGTGCTCCTTAGTGTTGAGAACTTCCCACACATTTTAAAGCAATACCCAACATAGTGAGAAAGACTATGTAGTCCAATTGTCATCAGAAGGAGAATCCAAGTTCATATCTTGATTATGTTGGGTTTTATGCCCTAAATAAAATTTCATTTCAATGAAATCCATTTTATTCAACATCAATAAAGAAACAGAAGTATTTTTCATTCATTTGTGTATGTTTCGGTTCACCTTATCAATTGCTTGTCTATTTGATTTATAAATTCATCTGAAACCCTTTTCACATACTTGATCCTGTTTATTGTGTTGTCAACCCTTTGGAAAGTAAACATGACTATGTGAATAAAGTTTCCTAGATTTATCAGACACAGGGTTTTACTGATATGATAATCTACAACAGAGTTTACTTGCATTTGGAGAAATGTTATGTTCTTTCCAGAGCATTGGTTAAAGTAAAGCTCAGGTTGGATGCATGGAGTATGCATCGGAAGGGACCGATATTGAACTTTGACTTAGATTTATTAAACATACCGTAATATCTGTTCAAGTCAATATCGCCTAGTTGATCCTAGATCAAATGATCTTAATCCTGTTATGATTAGACTCAATCTCAAGAGGTTATTCGTGTTCTTTGATTTGTTAGTTAAGCCTACTTTTAGGTCAGGGTGATACGTACATTTTGGGAACACGGTAGTGCAATTGAGTGGGAGTGCTAACATAAACATGGAATCTATAGCTTCTATCTGGCGAATAGTAAGTAAAGGATGATCTCCTTAGAGCTTGACCAAACAAAAATAAATGGTGGAGTACTCATTTCACATAAGCTGAAATATCATTTATACGGGGTTAAGTGTTTTAAGGATAAAATACATTGTAGGGTGTAACGGTAATCTAATCCCTTTACAGTGTATATCATTCATATAGAGGATCATTGATCAAATTAGGATTATAACAATGGATAACTAATGATGTGTCTATATGGTGGAACATATAGAGCATTCTATATACTGAGAGTGCAATTCTAAGTTCTATGCGTGGATTCAACGAAGAATTAATAAGTCAGTGAATTTAGGTTATAAATTTTTGATCTGCTTATTGGAAGCTCGGTTATATAGACCCATGGTCCCCCCACTAGTTGAGATAATATTGCTTGTAAGACTCATTTAATTGGTTTTGATTAATCAATTATAATTCTCAAATTAGACTATGTCTATTTGTGAATTTTTCACTAAGTAAGGGCGAATTTGTAAAGGAAGAGTTTTAGGGACATATTTGTTAATTATGATACTTTGTATGGTTCAATTAATAAATATGATAAATGACAATATTATTTAATAATTATTTATAGTTATTAAATAGTTAGAATTGGCATTTAAATGGTTGAATTTGAAAATTGGCGTTTTTGAGAAAATGAGATGCAGAAATGATAAAACTGCAAAATTGCAAAAAGTGAGGCCCAAATCCATATAGCCATGACCGACCACTTTAATAGGCTTTATCATCTGATATTTTCATTATTTTAATGCTAAATAATTCAAACCTAACCCTAGTGGAATGCTATAAATAGATAGTGAAGGCTTCAGAAAATTTACACTTAAACTTACACTTTTCATTCAGAGAAAAACCTGAGCCTTCTCTTTCTAAACCCTAGCCACCACTTCTCTCTCTCTCTTCTTCCTTGAAATTTCGAACCACTTAGCGATTAGAGTAGTGCCCACACACAGCAAGTGATACCTCAATCATAGTGAGGAAGATCGTGAAGAAAGACTTTCAACAAGAAGGAGTTTCAGCACTAAAGAAGGAGAGAAAGAGATCCAGGTTCAGATCTTGATAATACTCTGCGACAGAAAGGATACAAGGGTTAGAGATCTGAACGGAAGGAGTCATATTATTTCGCTGCACCCAATGTAAGGTTTCTCATACTTTATATGTGTTTATTTCATAATCGTTTTAGAAGTTCATATTTAGGGTGTTAATCAATATACTTGTGAGTAGATCTAAGATCCTGGTAAAATAATTTCCAACAGATTATACTCTGCAACAAAAAAGATCACGGATTAGAGGTCTGAACGGAAGGAGTCATGATGGTTATGAATGCTACTTATCCACTAAAGCTCATCTTTATCACTTTATAAAATGTGGTCAAATGACCACAAATCAGCATCAATAGAGACTAAAGGCATAAAAGTCATTCACATTATAACACAACCACATAAATATAAGGAAAATTTTATTTACACCCAAAAATCTATAAAGATACCTTAATTTAATAATTTTTATTTTATATAAAGTTTATATTTTTAATAGTACTAAGTCTTTTTTAACTTTCTTCTTCCAATTCATATTCTTAAAAAATATACCTATCAAATTAAAATAAATCATATTTTAAATATTATGACCAAAAAATTAAATTATAAAATTATAAAAAAATTTCTTAGAAAAAATAAAATATATATATATATACATGATTTAGAAAAAAAATATAAAAATAAAATTAAAATAAGTATTAAAATTAATATAAAATAATGTAAGGAATTTTTTTTTTTAAAAAAATATGAGTAACTTTTAAAAATTATTTAAGTATTTATTTAATAATAGGGTGTAATTATTATTTTATGGAGAATATATAATCACATATATTTATAATTATCCATACTACATAATTTCACATATTTGGACCCCGAACTCTGTCTAAACCAAAATACTAGATTGTGACTACACCGCACTAACTTGTCAAAAATTACATGTAATACCTCAAAACAAATACACTATAATAATGTAGTCTATTAGCACATAGTATAATAAAATTACACTTTTACCCTCATTAGGTCAAAATTACAAAAAATCCCCTATACAAATAAATGGAGACTTAAACTCAATATTCACATACAATGATACATAATTAATTATATAATAATATAATCTCACATTAATATTTAATTGTGTTAATTAAGATTGCTAATTCATATTCATATCTCATTTTTAAGTTATTACAATGTTAGTTCGGCCAACTCCACCAAAAGTGATATCAAAAGTTGAGTTCAAACCTGAAGCTCTGCCATTGGTGGACAAATATTAGTAGCCCCTCCATTGACAGTGATTTCATTAATGTTGATGTTACTGTTAACATTCTAATTTTGGTTCGTAGCCATTGTGATCTTCCTCTAAAGTCATAGAATATTACTGAAGCACTCTTCTTCTAGTGCCAAATGTTGTCAGAAGAAAATAAACAACACCTAAAACTATGAGAATTTAAGCTATACCAGAACATTCACAAGCTGAACTGCGAGTATTCACATAGATTGGCTAACACTCAAAGTAAAATAGTTAGTAATAGAATGTAAACAAGTATATAAAAGACACAAAAAAATTATAGTTGTTTAGCTAGAACTTGGTCTGCTTAGTCCACTTTAAAAAGATAAATTATGATCGTTTATTCGTATCAGATCACTTTTTTATATAGAAGTAAAGTGATCATTTAGTTACATAACCTACCAGTTATGATCGTTACAACATTAGTTACACTTAATTGAAATGAAAAATATTTATGAAATAAATGTAAGAATAATTTCAATTGTTCTTATTTAATACTCAAACAGGTGCGGCTACTTTAATCACACATTGACAGTTCGTATTCTTGGTAATATGCAAACTTGTGGGTTCACTCGAGTTACCGCATGTATTGGATATTTGGACCATCTGCGCTAGACACATAAACCCTTTCGGGTTGATGCGAGAAGCTATTGATGTTTCATATTATAGAATGCATGTGATTATACTAATCACGTATTGGGCATTCACATACTGACAGCACAAAATTCGTGGGGTCCATGATGAGTTATTGCGTACAGTAGTCATTTGGACCAATTGCCATAAATATGCAATTTTTACATAGGTTTTTACTAACAACACTAGGTCATCGCATATATTCGATATATGTCGCAGTCGTGCTAATTTCTCTTTTATTCTATTTACTATACGACACATAGTGTATGACTTGACCCCTATCTCGATCACACCTTCTTGTATATTTTTATTATGCAAGAAAAATTCTATCAGGGTTTACACCCTTGATTCGTAATCCTTTTTCTATTGGAACTAGGTCTACATGTCAATTAAATATGAGACTATACTTGCTATTTTAGGTGAAAAATCTATCCTATAACAATATACACTATTAAGTTTTTTCACGTTATTTTCTTGCTATTTGTATGTTGCTTTTCTCTTATTTTTATATTACTTTTTTTTTTGCATGTTATTTTTATCACATGCCGCAAAATTATAATTAAAATGTAAAAAATAAAATAAAATTATTTGACCATCAAAATGTTAAAATTTTACCAAAAATATTATTTTGTGTAAGTTTTTCAAAAGAAAAACCTCTGTATTTTTATTGTTTCTTTTATCAGCTAGACTAAACATAAAATTTATCCAATTATTAAAGTTGTAAATAAACAAACTAACAATGCCGTGAATAATGACACTATATAACATAACATGTATAGTGAGTTTTTTATTCACTACTATAAAAGAGGCCATAATTAAAAAATCAATATATAAAGAAAAAGTATAATGGAGTGACGTAAAAATAAGTGAGATACAATGATACAACAAGTGAGATACAATAATAACAATAATTTTAAATGATCGAGATATGAAAATAATGCATGATGGGCAACACCGTAATTTTTTTCTACACCACCCTATTTATTTATTTTTATAAAAATAATTTCTTTTAACAAAGTAATTTAAAATACTACATATAATAATTACTAAAATTGTATATTTAGTTTTTAATAAATAAAATTATTAATAATAATATGAAATAAAATAGTATATTTATAATTTTACTATACATTAGAATTATATTTTATTTTAAGTAACTATTTATTATAATATTAAAAAAAATTAAATTAATTGTGCGAAGCGACTATATTACCTAGTTTATTAATAATTTAATTGTACATCCACTCTCTCATGTTTCATCTTTGTCCTACTTTATATTATCATGGCTAAAGATATATATATAATTTTATTTGGGAAGTTTTGTGGGACCACGGGTAAATGATTTTTCTGGTACAAGAGATGTAACGCCCTAATGCTAAGGCACGCTACAGTGCTTTTTCAATAATTGTGCGATCTTTGCTAATCAAAGAAATTTCTCGAAAAACGTGTCAAATTAAAACTTTTGCATTAAACATTAAACTTTGTAATTTAATAAAATATTTACAAGTGCCGGGATCCCGATTTTTAAAACTTTACAAACTTTACTTTTAAACATATATTCCAAAATATACGGATTTACAGGTCGCACAGCGACATTCAAAATACAACTCCCAGATGTCCCGAGACCGAACACTCCAGGTCACGCTGCTTGACATGTACAATCTCACCCGAGCTCAGGTTCACTCCTGTTCAGCTTTCGCCTTTCCTTTACCTACACATGGAAGCAGAAACTGTGAGTCGACAGACTCAGTAAGAAATGCATATAACATACATATAATTTCCGACCTGTAAATAGGCGCCCATACACCTATTTACAGAGCTTAACAGATAAGCATGAACGTTCAATACCAGGGTACAACCACTATACCACATACACAACGTACCTCGCTGTACGAGTGTTGGTAGGGTTTATCCCGATCACTGAGTATCACTGAGTGATGTACCACACACCTTAGCATTTTCTATGCTTGTGTTGGTATCACTGTATCGTACTCAAATTAACAATAATCACTGTACCAATACACTCACACAAGTGCTGGTAGTGTTTAACATATTTTAAGCATGCATATATAAACACATATACACACATTCAGATAATCACATCATACATTATACACAGTTCTTACCTGTTTTCCGAATTCAAGTGTGCTGGCCGACCTGAACGGAATTTACGTGCTAGATGGATGCCCTAATCACAAGAATGATAACACAGATGAGTGACTCGCCAAATCACTTTCCGGGACTTAAAACCCGAAACTAAATGTTCCCCTATCACTAAACCTCATGGCAATACCCTATATTACCCAAAATTGGCCAAAACTAGGGTTGGAAAAATCCCCAACAGTGAGACCGGATCCAACCGCATCCCGGTTCGGGTCACCAACCTGGCCGACCGGTTGGTACAGACCACCCGTAACCGAATTCCGGTTCATCTCGTAAACCCAAAAAATTCTCCCCCTTGATTCAAATCAAGCCCAATCTTTACCAAACTCTCCAGAGCTCCTAAACAAGGCATACACAATAAAACCCAGCCAGTATTTCACAGAAAAACTCAGTAAATAACAACTTGCCATTAAAGCTTAAAGTTAAAGGTTTTATGCTCAAATTAACACAAAACCTAAATCAACCAACCAAACTAGCTACTATGACCTTTAATCAATTCCAACTAAACCCGAAATTCACCTCCTAATCAACCCAAACCATAACAGCCATTAAAACACCAAACCATAAGCTCAAACTAAGGTAAAACTTAAAGAAAAACATGAAACCAATGTTCTAGGGTTACCTTTGGTTGCTTCTCCTTAAATTTCCAGCTCAATCACAGAGAATTAGGAAGAAAAAGATTGCCCTTGCCCTTGATTTGTCTCAGCCGAAAGAGAGGAAGAGAGAAAGAGATACTTAGGTTGGTTTTTCTCTTTAATTTCTTTTCTTTTGATTTTCTAAATTGGGAAAATGAACTTAACTAAACCTTGGCTGAAATTAATTAGATTAGGTGTCACAAACCTAGGGCAGCCACCTATCACTTATTAATTTAAAAGACAAAAATGCCCTTAGACTTAAACTAAGGCATTTCTTTGAAACTAGGGGTAAAATGGTCAATTTCCATAACCCCGCTCAAACCCGATAATTAATTTTCTCTAAAATATTCCCCACTATAAAATAGGGTTCTAAAATTACCCATGTGATTAATCTAGCCATCCATCGCATTTTCCGTTGTCGCCGAGCAAAAATTACAAAATTAACATATTTCACATATAAGCTAAATAATACCCCTAGAGTTTAATAAAATCTCCGGAATTGAGAAATTATAACTCTAACATTTACTTCTAAATATTGGGGTCCACAAATAAATTAATTCACAAATAATAATAAAATAATAAAAATTAGTGCTAATTGCCTTTTCTAATCCACAATACTAGAGCGGTCATTACAATTATCCCCCCGTTAATAGGATTTCGTCCCCGAAATCTAACCTGAATAGCTACGGATGTTGAGTCCTCATATCCGACTCCAACTCCCGGTGTGGCTTCTTCCACTTTACTATTCCTCCGAGCACCTTAACCAAAGGTCAATAGTCTTGTTCCGAAGAACTTTTTCTTTTCTATCCAAAATCTGAACAGGTTGCTCTTCATAAGATAAGTCTGGTTGAAGTTCAAGGGCTTCATAACTCAAGACATGAGTCGGGTCTGACACGTATTTCCTTAACATAGAAATGTGAAATACGTCATGAACAGCTGACAATGCTGGTGGTAAGGCTAGCCGATACGCTACCTGCCCGACCTTCTCAAGTATCTGAAATGGCCCAATGAACCTAGGGCTTAACTTACCCTTCTTCCCGAAGCGCCGAATACCCTTCATGGGTGAAACTCGCAGGAAAACATGTTCCCCTGCCTGAAATGTGACATCTCTGCGCTTCGGATCAGCATAATTTTTCTGCCTGCTTTGAGAAGCAAGCATCCGAGCCTTGATCTTATCAATAGCTTCGTTGGTCTTCGCACTAACTCGGGACCCGTGTACTTCCTTTCTCCGGTCTCGTCCCAATGAATAGGAGAACGACATTTTCTACCATATAGCATCTCATAGGGAGCCATCCCTATTGTACTTTGGTAGCTGTTGTTGTAGGAGAACTCAATTAGTGGCAAGTACTTAACCCATGAACCCTCAAAGTCCATGACACAGGCTCGTAATAGGTCTTCTAAAATCTGGATAGTTCTTTCTGACTGACCATCAGTCTGAGGGTGAAAGGCTGTACTAAACTTTAACTTGGTACCCATAGCCTTCTGGAGACTCACCCAAAACTTCGATGTGAACTTTGGATCCCCGTCGATACAATAGATTTAGGGGCTCCATGGAGACGAACTATCTCCTTCACATACAATTCGGCATATTGATCCACCGAATATGTAACTTTCACCGGTAAGAAATGAGCCGACTTTGTGAATCCGTCCACGATAACCCAAACGGTAATCATACATCCCCGTGGTTCTAGGCAAACCGGTTACGAAGTCCATTGTGATGTCCTCCCACTTCCATTCCGGAAGGACTAAAGGTTGCAATAATCCCGCCGCCTGCGATGTTCGGCCTTAATCTGTGGCGGGTTAAACACTTGGACACGTAGTCCACCACATCTCTTTTCATCCCATACCACCGAAGTAGGGTTTCAAATCCCGATACATCTTGGTGGTTCCGGATGCAATGAATATGGAGTGGTGTGAGCTTCATCCAGTATTTCTTTCTTAAGCTCATTCACACAAGGAACACAGACTCGAGCCTTATATAACAACATTCCACTGTTCGAGACTGAAAAACCTCTAGGCCGACCGGCCACCACCTCATCTCGAACTTTAACTAGCTCGGGATCTTCCAGTTGCGCCTTTCTGATTCTTTCCAACAGATCAGATTAGAGTGTTAAATTATGTAGTTTCCCGACCACGAATTCAATTCCTGCACTAACCATTTCCGAGGCTAGCTGAGGAGCTATCATAACCGTAGTACACACTTGACCGGGACCTTTTCTCGCTCGGAGCGTCGGCCACAACATTGGCTTTTCCGGGTGATACAGTATTTCACAATCGTAGTCCTTAACCAACTCCAACCACCTTCTCTGCCTCATATTCAGATCTTTTTGGGTGAAAAAGTATTTGAGACTTTTATGATCTGTATAAATTTCACACTTCTCACCGTAAAGATAATGTCGCCAAATTTTTAAAGCAAAAACCACGGCGGCGAGCTCTAAATCATGAGTTGGATAACGCCGCTCATAATCCTTCGATTGACGAGAGGCATAAGCTATGACTCGTCGCCTTGCATCGAACGCATCCTGCACTCGTCCGGAAGCATCACAATACACAACAAATTTCTCTTGATCCGATGGCAAAGCTAACACCGAGCCGTTATCAAACGCCGCTTCAACTCCCGAAAGCTTGATTCACACTTATCCGACCACACGAATCTCTCGATTTTTCTTAGACAATTCGGTTAGGGGCATAGAAAGCTTAGAAAATCCTTCGACGAAACGTCGATAATACCCCGCTAACCCGAGAAAACTTCGAATTCTGTCACGTACTTGGGCCTCGGCCAATTCTTCACCGATTCTATCTTGTTTGGATCAACCATAATTCCATTTTTCCCAACTATGTGACCCAAAAAGGATACCTCGGACAACCGTAATTCGCACTTTTTGAACTTGGCATACGGCTTGTGATCTCTAAGTCGTCGTAACACCATTCGGAGATGATGCTCGTGCTCCTCTTCTGACTGAGAGTACACAAGAATGTCATCGATAAACACTATAACGCAGTTATCGAGGAAATCCTTGAACACCCTATTCATGAGATCCATAAAGGCCGCAGGAGCATTAGTCAATCCGAATGACATTACTAAAAATTCATAGTGCCCATATCCGGTTCTAAAAGCGCCTTCGGTATGTCCTCCTCCCGACCCCGAGTTGATGATAACCGGACCGTAAATCAATCTTCGAGAACACCGTCTTTCCCCGAAGCCGATCGAACGGATCATCGATCCTAGGCAACGGGTACTTGTTCTTAACCGTCACTTATTCGGTTCCCGATAATCAATACACATTCGAGGGAACCATCTTTCTTCTTTACAAAAAGAACCGAGCTCCCCGGGGCGATACACCGGGTCGAATAAACCCAATATCCGGCATCCCCGAAGTTGCAACTTAAGCTCCTTGAGTTCTGCCGGAGCCATCCTATATGGAGCTTTAGAGACGGGTTCGACTCCGGTGTGCCAAATCAATTACAAAATCAATCTCTCGCCGTGGCGGCAATCCCGGCAATTCCTCGGGGAACACATCAAGAAAATCTTTCACCACCCGACTACCTCGAGCCCAAATGTTTCGTGTCTGCTGGAGTCAAAAACTACCGCTAGAAATCCTACACAACCATTGTATAGTAAATCCCTAGCTCTCAACACGAAATAACCGGATCCGAGACCCACGAACCGATCCAACATAAACAAATGGATCTTCACCTTCCGCCGAAAAGTCACCATTTTACGCCTACAATCTATACCGGCCGAATATTTGGATAGGAAATCCATTCCCGTATAATATCAAACTCGGTTAGTTTCAATTCTATGAGATCGGTACTCAATTCCCTATCTTCGATCCTAATCGGCATAGACCTAATGCGCCTATTAGAGATAACCAATTCCCGCTAGGCATTAGGGTTCCAAACCCTCTTTCTAAAATGTCACAAGGCCTACCCAAAAGATCAATCACCCTTGTAGCCACATAAGAACGTGTAGCTCCCGAGTCAAATAATACCGTAAATAACAAGTTGTTGACGGGAAGGCCGACTGTCACAACGAAGGACCGGCCGCGGCATCGGCTTGGGTGATGGCAAACACACGAGCAGGAGCGGTTTCATCTCGGCTTTCGGCTCCTCTTTCTTTGCAGGGGGCAATCTTTCTTGAAATGCCCCACCATGCCACATAAGAAGCATGTCTTCCGGTTACACTCTCCCGGATGATGTTTCGCACCTTGGACACTCGGGATAAGAATAACCACAGGCGTCCTCCTCCGCCTTGGTTCCCACGGAACCGCTTGCTTTGCCCCGAGCCACCGGAAAGCCGGAACAACCTTTCTTTTACGCTCAATGGTGGAGTCACCACCATCCCTACCATAAACGGGAGTAGGAACGGTGGGGGTTCCACCAACACTCGGAGTCACCGGGGCTCCCGAAGAAACTTTACCGCACCCTCGGCTCTCAAAGCCTTCTCAACCATATCCGCATACGTGGTTGCTTCGGTAGTGGTAATAACCGGATCGTGCCGATCTTTGCACTCAAACCCGCTAAATATTTTTCTTTCTTACCGAAGTCCGTGGGCACAATTCCCTGCGCCAATTTAGCCAACCGATCAAACTTCGTTGTATACTCGGTGGTCGACATACCCTCGGTACGAACTAGATCGATAAACTCTTTCCGCTTTGCACTCGCGGATCGCTTCATTGTAATACTTGGAGTTGAACAACTCCCCGAATTCTTCCTGGGTCATCGGTGTGACGTCCCGTGTGAGGGTTATCAATTCCCACCACACAAGGGCATCTTCCCGAAGGCTGGAAAGTGGCGCGAGCCACCCGATCATTTCCAACCACTCCCATAAAGTTGAGAATACGCTCAATCATCGAAAGCCATTGCTCGGCCTTCATCACATCGAGCCTCCCGAAACACTTTGGAGGTGCCTCGTTTTCGAAATCTTTCGTACAACGGTTCCATACGGTTGCCAACAACGGGTTGTTCTGGCTTGCCGGAACCGCAACGGCTCGAACTTGTTGAGGAGGCACGGCGGGAGGACCTGCTGCCTCGGCCTTTGAATCTCTTCATCTTGTCGACGAATTCTTTCCGCATTTCGGCAAATCTTTGCTCCCAATCGGGAGGAGCTTGAGGTGGATTTACGGTGGCGACCACCCCGAGCTCTACCACGGCCACGGCCGCGACCACGGGATTTTGAGGATTCCCCCCGACCGCCTCCGCCTCAACCATGCCACCCTGGTTTCTTGTATTTCGCGGGGCGTCCATTTAATAGGACTTAGCCACGCGAATCCATAAGGTAGGCAGGTTAGACGGCGATCAAAATTTACACCGCTCTTAATAGCATAAGGCAACGCACTTTCTTTTCTTTTTATAGAAATATATTTAATTTAAATCTAATATGCTTCCTAACATGCTTTTACATCACACTTATTTAACATACTAAACAAGTACGGGCTTGCGAACCGTGAACCGAGCTTTCTCGATGAAGATTGTACATGTCATAGCAAGCTTCGGTAGACAAACACAGCGGCTACGATACCGAAATTGTAACGCCCTAATGCTAAGGCACGCTACAGTGCTTTTTCAATAATTGTGCGATCTTTGCTAATCAAAGAAATTTCTCGAAAAACGTGTCAAATTAAAACTTTTGCATTAAACATTAAACTTTGTAATTTAATAAAATATTTACAAGTGCGGGATCCCGATTTTTAAAACTTTACAAACTTTACTTTTAAACATATATTCCAAAATATACGGATTTACAGGTCGCACAGCGACATTCAAAATACAACTCCCAGATGTCCCGAGACCGAACACTCCAGGTCACGCTGCTTGACATGTACAATCTCACCCGAGCTCAGGTTCACTCCTGTTCAGCTTTCGCCTTTCCTTTACCTACACATGGAAGCGAAGCGCGGGTCGACGGACTCGGTAAGAAATGCATATAACATACCATATAATTTCCGACCCGTAAATAGGCGCCCATACACCTATTTACGTAGCTTAACAGAATAAGCATGAACGTTCAATACCGGGGTACAACCACTATACCACATACACAACGTACCTCGCTGTACGAGTGTTGGTAGGGTTTATCCCGATCACTGAGTATCACTGAGTGATGTACCACACACCTTAGCATTTTCTATGCTTGTGTTGGTATCACTGTATCGTACTCAAATTAACAATAATCACTGTACCAATACACTCACACAAGTGCTGGTAGTGTTTAACATATTTTAAGCATGCATATATAAACACATATACACACATTCGTATAATCACATCATACATTATACACAGTTCTTACCGTTTTCCGAATTCAAGTGTCTTTGGCCGACCCGAACGGAATTTACGTGCTAGATGGATGCCCTAATCACAAGAATGATAACACGGATGAGTGACTCGCCAAATCACTTTCCGGACTTAAAACCCGAAACTAAATGTTCCCCTATCACTAAACCTCATGGCAATACCCTATATTACCCAAAATTGGCCAAAACTAGGGTTCGGAAAAATCCCCAACAAAGTGCACGGATCCAACCGCATCCCGGTTCGGGTCACCAACCGGTCGACCAGGTTGGTACAGACCACCCGACCGGAATTCCGGTTCATCTGCAGAAACCCAAAAAAATTCTCCCCCTTGATTCAAATCAAGCCCAATCTTTACCAAACTCTCCAGAGCTCCTAAACAAGGCATACACAATAAAACCCGGCCCGGTATTTCACAGAAAAACTCAGTAAATAACAACTTGCCATTAAAGCTTAAAGTTAAAGGTTTTATGCTCAAATTAACACAAAACCTAAATCAACCAACCAAACTAGCTACTATGACCTTTAATCAATTCCAACTAAACCCAGAATTCACCTCCTAATCAACCCAAACCATAACAGCCATTAAAACACCAAACCATAAGCTCAAACTAAGGTAAAACTTAAAGAAAAACATGAAACCAATGTTCTAGGGTTACCTTTGGTTGCTTCTCCTTAAATTTCCAGCTCAATCACAGAGAATTAGGAAGAAAAAGATTGCCCTTGCCCTTGATTTGTCTCAGCCGAAAGAGAGGAAGAGAGAAAGAGATACTTAGGTTGGTTTTTCTCTTTAATTTCTTTTCTTTTGATTTTCTAAATTGGGAAAATGAACTTAACTAAACCTTGGCTGAAATTAATTAGATTAGGTGTCACAAACCTAGGGCAGCCACCTATCACTTATTAATTTAAAAGACAAAAATGCCCTTAGACTTAAACTAAGGCATTTCTTTGAAACTAGGGGTAAAATGGTCAATTTCCATAACCCCGCTCAAACCCGATAATTAATTTTCTCTAAAATATTCCCCACTATAAAATAGGGTTCTAAAATTACCCATGTGATTAATCTAGCCATCCATCGCATTTTCCGTTGTCGCCGAGCAAAAATTACAAAATTAACATATTTCACATATAAGCTAAATAATACCCCTAGAGTTTAATAAAATCTCCGGAATTGAGAAATTATAACTCTAACATTTACTTCTAAATATTGGGGTCCACAAATAAATTAATTCACAAATAATAATAAAATAATAAAAATTAGTGCTAATTGCCTTTTCTAATCCACAATACTAGAGCGGTCATTACAAGAGATAACATGGAGCAAGATGTTATGGGGCTTCCAAAAAATGGATCTTTGGTGGGTTCTGGTTTCCAGGCCCACCACGAACCATGAGTTGCTTAAGCTGGAATTGTCGTGGGCTTGAGAACCCGCGGGCCAAACAATTCTTATTGGACCTTGTGTTCCAAAAGAAGCCCAATGTTTTATTTCTTTGTGAAACTCTTTGTAACAAGGCTAGTATGGAGGGCATTAGAGCCCATTTGGGTTTTGAAGGTTCTTTTGTGGTAGAGGCTCGGGGACATAGTGGTGGCTTAGCTTTGCTATGGAAGGATGCAAGTGAGGTTGTAATTCAAGGCTTTTCTTTCTCTCATATTGATGCCACGATACAAATGATAGGGTATTCAACTTGGAGATTCACCGGCGTTTATGGAGAACCTAAAAGAGAGCTTCGTTATCGTACTTGGGATCTCTTTCGGTCTCTCAAGCATGATAGCAGCCTCCCTTGGTGTCTCATGGGAGACATGAACAACTTGGCGTCCCAGTTCGAGAAGAAAGGGGGAAGGAAATATCCTGACCGCCTTATAGATGGTTTCCTTGGTGCTTTGGACGATTGTAATCTGGTGGATTTACCACTTGTCGGCTACCCGTACACCTGGGAGAAGGGAAGGGACATCAGGGAGTGGATTGAAGAAAGGTTGGATCGAGCTCTAGTGACCCACGATTGGATGTCTTTGTTCACTCAATTGGTTCTGCTCAACTTGGAAATTTCAACTAGCGATCACTGCCCGATTTTTCTTGTCTTCAAAGGTAACATTCCATCTAGCTCTCATCACTCTTTTCGCTTTGAAAATGCATGGCTCCGCGAACCCCTCTGTGAGCAGATTGTGGAGAGTTGTTGGGGGGAATCGGGTATTACCGGTATTCAAGGAAAAATCTTGAGATGTGGGGAAGTTTTGGGAAGGTGGGTATGGGATATTACTGGTAACTTTCGTAAGAGAATAAATGAGTGTAAGAAATAAATTTGCAATTCTAAGTGGGGTAGAGATCCTTTATCAATCTAGCAACACAAGGAAGGGAGAAATAGGTTGACGGAAATTTTGGCTCAAAAAGAAGTGTTCTGGAAGCAACGATCTAAACAATATTGGCTCAACTCCGGTGACAAGAATAGCAAGTATTTTTATTCTATAGCTAATTCTAGAAAGAGGAGCAATTGTATTAGCCAACTTCAAGATAGCAATGGAGTATGGGTTAATTGGGAGTCGGGTTTGCCTAATGTCATCACAAGTTACTTCCAAGATCTTTTTCGTTCCTCTAGTATCAATTTGGGTTCAGTGTTGGAAGGTATAAGGCCTACTGTTAGCCGTGAGCAGAATAAAGCTCTTTTGGAGATGGTTTCTGAGGAAGAAGTTAGGAATGCTCTTTTCCAAATGCATCCTGACAAGTCCCCAGGGCCCGATGGTATGACTCCAGCATTTTACCAGAAGCATTGGAATATTGTTAGGGCTGATGTGATTCATTTTGTTCGAGAGTTTTTCAATTCGGGTCAATTCCCGGAATCAATAAATGATACACATATTGTCCTTATTCCAAAGAAGAAAAATCCTTCACAGATGGGAGATCTTCGACCGATTTCTCTTTGTAATGTTCTCTACAAAATTACTTCGAAGGTTGTTGCTAATAGAATGAAGAATGTTTTGAACTACGCTATCTCGGAAACTCAAAGCGCATTTGTGTCAGGAAGGTTAATCTCGGACAACATCATGGTGGCTTTTGAAGTGATGCACTACCTGAAAAGAAAAACCAATGGTAGGAAGGGTTATATGGCACTTAAACTCGATATGAGTAAAGCCTATGATCGTGTTGAGTGGGGTTTCCTGGAGGCTACTCTTCGAGTGATGGGTTTTAGTGATCGATGGATTGGTTTAACTCTCAGCTGTGTTAATTCGGTGCAGTACCAATAGTGGCCAGAAGTTGGGGCCGATCACCCCTACTAGAGGTATTCGTCAAGGATGTCCTTTATCTCCGTATTTATTTATTGTATGTGCGGAAGGCTTTTCTTCCCTGATAAGGCATTATGAGTCCTCTAGGATGCTAACCGGTTGCAAAGTGGCAAGGAGTGCCCCTACTATCTCTCATTTACTCTTTGCAGATGATAGTTACATCTATTGCCAGGCCTCGGAGGATGAAGCCAATCATGTTCTCTCTCTGCTTCAGCTTTTTGAGGCTGCATTGGGTCAAAAGGTTAATCTCCACAAATCATCGACATTCTTCAGTTCCAACACCACCACGGTTACTAGGGATCGTATTTGTTCTATGATGCGTATCCAAGAAGCAGGGGTGGATAGTATGTATCTGGGGCTCCCTAGTATTGTTGGACGCAACAAAAACGCTGTCTTGGGCTTCCTTAAAGAGAAAATGAAGAAGAGAATCAATGGGTGGGTGGGTAAATTTCTTTCTCGGGCAGGAAAAGAGGTTCTTATTAAGTTGGTGGTTCAAGCCCTCCCTTCATACGCTATGAATGTTTTCCTTTTCCCAATCGGCACTTGTAACGAACTTGAGCGAATGATGGCGAGTTTTTGGTGGAAATCAAACAGCTCCAACGGTAACGGAAGTGGTATCATTTGGATGAGTTGGGAAAGATTGACTAAGCATAAGCTTGATGGGGGCATGGGATTCCGAAGCTTGAGAGACTTTAATCTTGCTATGTTAGGCAAACAAGGTTGGAGATTGTTGTTTAGACATGACTCTTTGGTTGGCGCAGTTTTTAAAGCGAGATACTACCCGCAAGGAGACTATCTTTCTGCTCAACTTGGGTCGAATCCTAGTTTTATTTGGAGTAGTATCCATGCTGCAAAGGATATTGTTAAATCTGGTTTGAGGAAAAGGATTGGCACGGGTTTAACGGTGCAAATTACCTCTGACCCGTGGCTCCCTATTCTTGACAGACCAACTCCAAACCCGGTTGTTCAGGGGTTGGAAAACTTCACCGTAAGCATCCTTTTTCAACCTAATAATCGAAGCTGGGATGTTGACGTTGTGCGAGACTTTTTCTCTCCTGAAGACGCTGCTCTTATTCTTGGTATACCTCTAAATGCTTCGGCAGTTGTTGATTCGTGGTATTGGGTTGATGAGAAGAATGGTTTCTACTCCGTTCGTAGTGCTTACAACATGTTGCACAACAAGAAGTTCACACCAGATTTGTCACCTTCTAATGGTCTATGGAAGATTTTGTGGTCTCTCAAAGTGCCTCCCAAAGCCAAAGATCTTGTTTGGAGGGCGGTTTCAAATTGTCTTGCTACTAAATCTAATTTGTGTATTAAGAAGGTGTTAACTGAAAAACCTTTGTCCATTTTGTGGCATCTTTGCTGAGACTGAATGCCATCTTTTTGTGTCTTGTAACTTTGCTTGGGCTTGTTGGAATTATGCTGGTTTGGCTGCCACCAGCAGAGACGCTACCTCACTTCGGATGTGGTTATCAGATACTTTTCAGCTGGTTTCTGGGGAGGCCACGGGCAGAGTTGTAATGTTGTGTTGGGCTATTCGGGCTGCTAGAAACGATCTCATATGGAAGCATCGGGTTCGTACTATGAAGGATGTAGTTTCATTTGCTACAACAAGTCTTGATCAATGGTTAAAAGTTCAAGGAAAGGGTAATATCCCTTTGTTGTCTCCTCTCAAAGATGGAGATGTTTTGGAGCTTTGGGTAAAACCGGTTTCAGGTATCAAGCTTAATGTAGATGCCGCCATTTTTTAGCATTCTTCAAAGCATGGGTTCGGTTGTGTTGTAAGGAATACAGTGGGAGAGTTAGTTGCTGCCTTTGCTGGTTTAAAGTTTGGGAGAGTGTCACCCGAATTGGCTGAGATCATGGGCGTTAGGGAGGCCCTGAGTTGGCTGAAAAATCATGCCCATTCCCACGCAATTGTCGAGACTGATAGCCTGGTTTGTGCTGAAGCTGTCCGTAGTGCTGAGGTTTTTGCTTCAGCATTCGGTTTAGTGGTAGAAGATTGCAAGACCCTTCTCCATAGTATGAGTAATGTTTCTTTAGTTTTTGTTAAGCGTTCTGCGAATTGTGATGCGCACTATGTTGCCCGACACTCTGTGTCTCTAGCTGAGCGTATGTTTTCCATTAACAATGTTCCTTTGGACTTGATGTCTATTCTTATGAGCGATTGCTCGAATCATTAATAAAGAACACTTCTTTCAAAAAAAAAAAAAAATAAGAGATATTTATGAGAATTTCTATTGATAACTTATTATTATTATTATTATTATAACTAATAATAAGGGATAATTTTTTTATTTCATGAAGCTAAAAAAAATAATTAGAAAGAGTTCTTTAGAGAGAGAGAAAAAATAAGGGTAGTAGTAAAAGCAGCCAAGAGTTAGGATATAATACAATCTAAGGTGGTATTTAAAACTTTCCAAAAAAAAAAAAAGTGTCATTTTTTTTCGAAAGAAAAAAAGGTAGTATTTGCAATAATAAAAACTTACCAAAGTGAGACTAGATAGATAAAAATAGGTGCCATTATATTTGGTTTTCCTGTACTCATTAACTGTCACATGTATTCCCATCATTTTCCTAATTTAATGGTATCTGTAGTAATCACAATTCCATTTCATTGGGAAAAATAATGGTGCTTAATTGGACCCTCAATTCAATAAAGAGAATGGTATAAATATATATATATATATATATATATTTATATATATTACTCTTTATATTTTGGTTAAATATAGGTCATATGCCCCATCACAAATCTAATGACAATTTTTTAAATATATCCCTACATTGTCATTGTCATTGTCATTATCTACTGGATTTTATTTATTTATTTTTGGAGGATAAATGGAGATACTACGCACAACTCATTTTTTTTTCTTTTACTTTTTCTTTTCACAAATAAGGGAGAATGGGTCATTCAAAAAAAAATAAAATAAAATAAAATAAGGGAGAATGGGAATCATCAAAATAAATCTGGAGTTATAGGCACAAAATTACATTATTATTGTTCTAATATATATTGGGTTATTGTAATTTGCAATGCTTAATTATATTTTTATTTTTTATTTTTGTTACATGTATTTTTAAAATTTTGTAAATTAAAAAAAAACTACTTATTATTTTTTTTTTAAAAAAAAAAGATAATGTTTAAAGTTTTAAAACTTTGAGAAAAATAAATATAAAATTTAAAAATATTAAAATTCAACATAATCTCAATATTAAAAAAATAATAATATTATAAATAATTTATTAATATTTATATATATATTTTAATTAATAGTTTAATTAATTTAAAATAAATAATATTAACATTTATATATCTATCAATTAATATAAAATAAATAATATTAATTATATATATTTATAAAACTAACCCTATTAACAGAATATTCTTATATCTTAAAATATTATGTTAAATTATTAAAATCGTTAGATAGCCACATTTTATATATAAAGAGATATACATATATAAACATTATTCTTGTTTATAAATAGTACAGGGTATGTCTATAGTACATGTTAATTCCATTTTTGACATATTTAATTGACAAAAATATTTTATTATATATTATTAATTTTGGCTGGAGTATTTAAATTGGTTTCCATATTTTGTATATTTAACTTTTATAATGATCAATTCAATTTTGGAAGGAAAGTTCTCTAGCTTTCCTATTTATGGAAAATAAGGTAAAAATGGTAAGTTTGGTAACCCAATTCTTTCTTACCTAACCAACTGTTATATTCTGATCTTGTGTGAGTTTCCCATTTGTTAGATCAGATTTCTTGAGGAGAAAATCGGAGCTAAACTTTCCTTTGCTATAAAAGAAAGTCGCATTTACTACTCACAATTCTGTAGGTATTCCTAGGCTGATTGAAGATTTATTTTAGGGAATTTTCTAGAAGAAGATCCAAGTCTCGAAAAGATATCAAGTGTTATCATTGTAACAAGCCAGGTCACTTAATAAGGGATTGTAGAATATTGAAAAGAGAGCAGAATCAAGGAAAGAAAAATGAGAAAGAGACTAATACAATTTCCACTAAAGGTGATGTTGTCATTGTATGTAATGATGGGTGTGTTAATCTTGCTACCCAAGATTGAAGTTGGGTGATTGATTCTGGCACTTCATTCCATGTTACTGCTCGTAGTGATTCCTTCACTTCTTACACTACTGGTGATTTCGGCAATGTCAAAATAAGAAACAGTGGTGCATCGAAGATTGTGGGTATTGGAGATATTTGCTTAGAAATCAGTGTTGGTAGCAAATTGATTCTCAAAGATGTTAGGCATGTTCCAGACATTCGCCTTAATTTAATATCTACTGGAAGACTTGATGATGAGGGGGTTCATAAACTGATTTGGTCAAAGTAAATGGAAGCTCACCAATAGTTCTCTTGTAGTGGCAAGAGGAAAGATAGTGAATACTCTCTATGTTATGGAAGCTAAGCTACACAAAAGAGAGATCAATGCAGTTCAAAAAGATGCAAACATTGATCTTTGGCACCAAAGGCTCAATCATATCAGTAAGAAAGGACTTCAAACTCTTGCTAGAAAGCAATTCTTACCAAATTTGTAAGGTACGCCTCTTAAAACTTGTGATCATTGCTTAGCTAGAAAAACACATAGAGTTTCTTTTCATACACGTCCATCATCTAGAAGATCTAATGTTATTGATTTGATTCACACTGATGTCTGCACTATGCAAACTAGAACTCTTGGAGGTGCACTTTATTTTGTTACTTTTATTGATGACCATTCTAGAAAGGTTTGGGTTTTTGCTTAGAAATCTAAAGACCATGTGCTCGATGCTTTCAAAGAACTTCATGCCAAAATTGATCTATTGCATTTAATCGGATTCATCTTATTTTAGACCTAGTATTTTTTTAGATCGGATCGGATCCATCTAATTTTTTAGATCCAATATTTATTAGATTTTATTCAATTCAATCTAAACAAAAAAGGTAAAATTTTAATCTAATTTTTATATATGCATACATATTTTAAGTATAACAACATAAAACCTAATTAGGCATCTTAACTAAGTAAAAATACTAATGAGTTTGATTGAATTTAGATGTGTTAGATTTTTAGACATCACATCTAATATCTAATCTGATCCAATTGATATTCAAAATATCATCTAATCTGATCCAATAATAATTGGATATCTAATATTTAGCAGTTAGATTTAATTTAATCAGTCAATAATAATTAAATTAGATCGATTTATGCATACTCTGGTGTACTAAAATTTTGTATTTTAAAATTTCCAGTTTTATTATTTAATTAAATGCTTAATTAAATGCAGAATAATGAAACTGGTACTGAAACAGTTTTTTTGTAGCTACAGAAAATAACTCTGTAACTCCAGAAGAAACTAGAAAAACAAACAGTGCAGAAAAGTAAAAGTCCACGGGGCCACGCCTAGAGATAAGATTCATTAGATAGATCTCAAAAATACAAAGTAATTGACTTATGCATAAATAGACTCCCTCTTATTATATGTCGCAAGCTTGATGTATTCTATCTTCTAAGCGAATCTTGCTGAAGCTTCAAGTGCTTGAATTCCCTTTGATCTCCTTGAAGAGTCATGCTTCCTCCCGATGCAAGACTTGAAAAGCAATCTCCCGAAAGCTTTGTAAAACCTTCTCCCGAAGGTAGCACTGTTGTTCTTATTCTTTGTAGAATTGAATACACACGGTCTGAACAAGACCATAGCCTGACTTCATCCACGCCTGTCATGCTTTTCAGTAACAAGAACCCCATAGGAAGAAGAAGATTCACCTTGTGCTTTCCTTCTGGCCTCTTCATTAAGCAAACTATCTTTGACAAAATCCATAGTCAAAGTCCCTTCTGGAATGGAATTAGAAACCGTTATCACCAACATTTCTCAACTGTGAGGTAAAGAACTGAGGAGTAATGATGCTTGCATCTCATCATCCATATTCATCTTCATGGCAACTAACTGGTTTGTAAGACTCTGAAATTGACTTGTATGCTTAACCATACTACCACCATCCTTGTACTTCAAATTTACAAGTCTTCTAAGTAGAGAAATTTTATTGCCAGCTGTTCTCTTCGCAAAGAATTTTTTTAGCTTTTTTCCAAACGACATCAGTTCTGGTTTCATTAGAGATATGCTCATGAAGATTTATATCCATCCATTGTCTAATATAAGCAATGGCTTTTTTATGTTGAACTTCCCATTCCTCATCATCTAACTTAGACGGCTTCTCACTACCTTTAATAGGTTTGTACAAATCTTTACAATTGAGCAAATCTTTCATCAATTGCTTCCAAGCGAAATAGTTTGATAAGTTCAATTTTATCATTCCATCCGACTCATCCATTTTTCAACACAAGAATTCAACACCAATCAACCTTGGCTCTGATATCACTTGTTGGGAAAACCTATTGCAATTAACCACAATATTTTCCCTCTTTGTATGTCAAAATGAAATACTTATCAAATACCACAATAAGGAATTATCAAATATCAACCAAAACACCACAAGCAATATAAAATACACAAATCGAGAATAAAAGTGAGACACTAAGATTTTTACGTGAAAACCCAATGGGGAAAAATCACGGGACCGTAGTCTGCTTAAATCATCCACTATCACTAAAGTTTAATAATGGGATTACAAATTTCTTCTCTAGTAAAACTAAAGGCTCACAACAACATCAAGATTAAACAATCTTGGATCACCAATACAATCATCATCATCATTTCAAAAGATAGATACACAAATAGAAAAAAATTGGGTCTCACCAAGTAGGTATTATAGAAGAGCACCTTAGAGAGGACAATCGCCAATCGGAACCGATAGGTTTGAAGAGAACCTTGCAAGGATTCTGTAACGCCCTAAATAATTAGGCACGCTACCCAAAATGCTTATGGAATCCTAATCCCCTAATTCGGGATTACTAATCATAAATAGCGCAGAATTTAAACTTTTAAATTAATCGGAATTTAAACTTTTAAACCGTTGGGATCCCAAAAATATTTACAAACTTATTACAAGTCCTTTCTTTCTAGCCGACCTAAGCGGCAAAATAGAATACAAAAGTCAACACTGTTAGACCCATAACCCGCTTGGTCTGAAGTGGCATGAACATGTACATTCCTCGCCCTGCTCCTGAAACTCATGGTTGATCAGCTAATGTCTTACCCTTTCCTGCACAGTAGAGCACCTGTGAGCCAAGCCCAGCAAGACAGTATATAACATAACAATAATAATATGCTCATCATACTGTTTAAATAATGATGCCATTTATATATGTCTGTGTGTCACAGACCTGCATGTCAAACTCACATGCCTATTTATGTCTACGTGGCGTAGACCTATGTGTTGCACTCACACATCTCTTTATATCTACGTGGCGTAGACCTACCTGTTGCTCTCACACGTCTAGTTACAATAAGGCCCTAGAATAGTTCATCTCGGTTCTGATTACCGAGTCCAACTTGATTATGCCTTGAACGCATAACCCTTAATCTTAATATGTATAACACATAACTGATGGTGCCCACTGCACCATTGGTCTATCTACTGTAGACCTGCATGTTACGCTCACATGCCTATTTATGTCTACGTGGCGTAGACCTACGTGTTGCTCTCACACGTCTATATACGATAAGGCCTTAGTAGGGTTTACCTCGGTTTTGCTTACCGAGCCTAACCTGGTTATGCCTTGCTCGCATAACCCTATTCTTATATATATATACGTAATCCATACATTACGTTCTTTCAATAGTTTATCCTGGTGATATATACCAGGTCTAACCCAGTTATGTCTCATTCACATAACTTATAACATACATGCGTGTATTCAACATTTACTACAACATTTATAATCTTAGGGTAATAACCCTAACTTACAAACAAGTAATCACTCATATAATACACTTCTATATACTCAGATAACATTTACTAAGAATGTTAACCCTAACTCATGCTTTCACTGGATTCTTAATATTCTAGGGTAATAACCCTAGATCGCATTAAAATTAACTCAAGGTACCAACTTACCGAGTCTAACTTAATTATGCCTTAAGCGCATAATTCATAATCTTAATATATGCATTTATCCAACATGGCATAGCATTTATACATATATTTCACTAGGGTAATAACCCTAGGCTAACAAACCGTTCCTATTAGGGTAATAACCCTAATCCCGGTTACTAAACATTCATGCATATCATATTCACATAAGTGCCACTGCGCATACTCTACGTGCAAACTACTGTCTTACCTGTTGTCCAGCTAGAAAAGGAGATTCCGAATCCCCGGGTGCTCCTGATCAGGTGCCGATAATCCTAGTCACACAAATCCGGGATAATTCACACTTAGGGTTAACCCCTGATTTTCAACTCATAAAATTCAAGAATGGCATTTATAACTCAGATAATCATATAGGGCTCGGAACGAGCTTTCCAACGATATAGAGAACTCTCGAATCGGAGTTCCGATCACAAAGTTATGCATTTTTGAAAATTCAACACAAACTGCCCAAAAACACGAGGGCGGGCCGTGGCATGCCCAAGACCATGCCGCGGCACCTGGGAAAAATTCCCAGGTTCGCTCAAGGGAGCGGGCCGTGGCATGCTCCAGAGCATGCCGCGGCATCTGGGTGCAGAACCCAATAACCAAACCCACAAATTAACCAAAATAGATGCTAGCAATCAACAACAAATTTAAATCATAGCATCAAGCACCAAAATTTAGCATCAAGCTCAAGAACATTGAATTGAACCCCAATATTCACTCATATTTTTCCAGCAGCAAAATCATAATCAACAATTGTATTAAGTATGAAAACAACCTTGAATTACCCTAGGCTCAAATCAATACCACACAAGAAATTAACAAGCTTGAACACACAATTCATTAAGCATGCAACCTATTATCAAACTCCTTAAGAACATGCTTCCCAAACATAAAATTCAGCAACTAAACAAAATTAAAAATCACAGAAAGCTACCTTGATTCTTAGCAAAACAAGAGCAAAGACTTTCCTCCAATTCAAGCTTTAAACCAACACAACATCCAAGCTTTTTCCTCAACAAGTTCAAGGTTGAAAACAAGAGGGTAAGAGAGGGAGAGGGTTCGGGTGAGAGAAAGATTAACCCAGAAAATTAATTTCCTTTTCTCTCAAAAATCAATTAAATCAAAGTAAATCCCTTATGGTCAAATGACCATTTTGCCCCTAGGGCTATAAAACAAACATAAGCACTTTCAAGGACATAATTGTCATTTCTCACTCAAATATTGCCAAATAAATTTCAGATTATCACATATATTGAACTATATAATAATATAATTCCTCAATTAACTCATAATTATATAATTAGGGTTTTCCTAATCCTTTTCTTAATTCTGGGTATTACATTTACCCCCTCCTTATAGAAATTTCGTCCCGAAATTTACCTGAACAACTCCGGATATTTCTGCTGCATATCCGTCTCGAGCTCCCAGGTTGCCTCTTCTATTTTACTGTTTTTCCACAATACTTTCACCAGTGCCACAGTCTTGCTTCTCAAGACTTTCTCTCTTCTATCAAGTATCTGCACTGGTTGTTCCTCGTATGATAAGTCTGGTTGTAGTTCCAACGCTTCATAACTCAGAACATGGGACGAGTCTGAGACATACTTCCGAAGCATTGAAACATGAAACACATTATGTACAGCTGCCAGCGCTGAGGGCATAGCCAATCTGTGCGCCACTTGCCCTATCCTCTCAAGGATTTCAAAAGGTCCAATGAACCTCGGGCTAAGTTTTCCTTTCTTCCCAAAGCGTTTTATGCCTTTCATCGGAGATATTCTGAGAAATACAATGTCTCCGACCTGAAAATCAATGTCTCGACGCTTTGGATTGGCATAACTCTTTTGCCTACTATGAGCCGCGAGCATTCGCGCTCTAATTTTGTCAACTGCCTCACTTGTTTTCTGAACAGCTTCGGGACCCAAGAACTTTCTTTCACCCACTTCATCCCAGTGAATGGGCGATCTACATTTCCTTCCATACAAAAGTTCATAAGGAGCCATCCCGATTGTTGCCTGATAGCTGTTATTATAAGAAAACTCGATCAGGGGAAGGTACTTTACCCATGATCCTTCAAAGTCAAGCACGCATGCCCGTAGCATGTCTTCTAAAATCTGAATGGTCCTCTCGGATTGTCCATCCGTCTGAGGATGAAAAGCTGTGCTGAACTTTAACTGTGTTCCCATAGCTCGATGCAGACTTTCCCAGAATCTTGATGTAAACTTCGGATCTCTATCCGATACAATGGACTTTGGGACACCATGCAGACGAACAATTTCTCTAACATATAACTCAGCATACTGATCAATGGAGAAGTTCGTCCGAACAGGTAAAAAGTGAGCAGACTTTGTAAATCTGTCCACTATGACCCACACAGAGTCAAACTGTCCCGTGGTTCTAGGCATACCTACCACGAAATCCATAGTTATATTTTCCCATTTCCATTCTGGTATTTTCAACGGTTGCAGCAACCCTGCAGGTCGCTGATATTCAGCCTTCACTTGCTGACACGTAAGGCACTTTGCAACATACTCAGCAATGTCATTCTTCATACTTGGCCACCAAAACATGGCTTTTAGGTCTTGGTACATCTTTGTCGACCCTGGATGAACTGAATAAGGAGTCGTGTGAGACCCATCCATGATTTCTTTCTTGATGTTCTCATCCATAGGTACACAAATTCGATTCCCAAATCTCAACATTCCCGTTTCATCCACTGAAAAATCACTAGCCTTCCCGGCCGAAACCCTAGCTCGGGTTTTTATCAATTCTGAATCTTGCTTTTGCACCTCTTTAATTCTCTCAAGAAGAGTGGATTGCAGGGTAATATTAGCCAATTGCCCCACAACCAACTCAATTTGAGCTCGAGTCATTTCATTTGCCAGTTGCTGAGAGATTTGCTTCATAGAACTCAGCTGACTCTGACCTTTTTTTTTTTTACTCAGGGCATCAGCAACTACATTGGCTTTACCAGGGTGATAAAGAATCTCACAATCATAATCTTTCACCAGTTCTAGCCAACGCCTCTGTCTCATATTCAAGTCTTTCTGGGTAAAGAAATACTTCAGACTTTTGTGATGAGTGTATATCTCACATTTCTCGCCATAAAGGTAATGCCGCCAAATCTTTAGCGCAAATACCACTGCTGCGAGTTCTAAATCGTGAGTAGGGTACCTCTGCTCGTACTCCTTTAACTGCCGAGAAGCATAAGCTATTACCCTCCCGGCCTGCATAAGCACACAGCCGAGACCCTGTCTCGAGGCATCACAATATACCACAAACTTTTCCTTATCTGAAGGAAGAGTTAGCACAGGAGCGGTAATCAAGCGTTGCTTTAACTCCAGAAAACTTTTCTCACACCGATCAGTCCAAACAAATTTCTGATTCTTTCGAGTCAGTTCCGTTAAGGGTACAGCAATTTTAGAAAAACCCTCAACGAACCGACGATAATAACCAGCCAAACCCAGAAAACTTCTAACCTCTGTAGCTGATTTCGGTGCTGGCCAATCCCGAACAGTTTTAATCTTGGCCGGATCCACCATGATCCCATCTTTATCCACTATGTGCCCCAAGATGAGACACGAGATAACCAGAATTCACACTTTTTGAATGTAGCATAAAGCTTGTGATCCTGCAACCTTTGCAAAACCGCTCTGAGATGCAATTCATACTTTTCTTCTAATTCAAAATACACCAAGATGTCATTGATAAACATGATTACACATCTGTTCAAATGATCCTGGAACATCTGATTCATGTAGTCCATATCAAATATAGTATGCATCCTTGGCCCGTCATTCACCCAGCTGGTATTCTTGCATTTTGAATACTCTAGATATGATCTGAAAAAGAATCTGTGACCTTGACGACCACCTTAATTTCCCCGAAGCTTTCTATTACCCCCTGATGCTCTGGAAGCCTCAGCCTTCCGTTTATGCTCAGGGTTGCCACTGTCGGTCCCCTTACTAATATTACCACTAGCAGGAGGATTTGATACCGTGACGGCATCCTTTGCAGCCTGCTCTTTATTACTTGCTGCTCGGCCTCCTTAGCAAATAAGGCCAAGTCTACCACTCTCTTATACAGAGTGTCATGTGATGTGGTAATTTTCAAGTCCCGACTAATTGTAGCATTTAGTCCTCGAACATACTTCTATTTTTTTTTTCTGGTGAAATCTGTAGGCACCAGATCACCAGCAAATTTTGACAACCGATCAAACTCCAGAGTATACTCGGCCACAGACATCTTCCCTTGAGTCAACTTCCCAAAACCTTCTTGGTGTGAAGTCCTCACTGCAACATTATAAAACTTTTCCTCAAAAAGTTTCTTGAACTCTTCCCATGTCATACCACTGACATCTCGAGTTTGGCTCACTATATCCTACCAGATGCGGGCATGGTCTTGAAACATAAAGGCCGCACAATTCACCCTCTCAGTTCCCGTCACCCCCATAATATCGAGGATACGGGTCACAGTGCTCATCCACTGGTCAGCCTTAATAATATCAATACCTCCCAGGAAAGCCGGAGGTTGCAGCTTCAGAAACCGCTCGAACACAGAGTCCCGGTGCGGCATAATATACCTTTGGTTACCCACCACTGGCACAGGAGATGGTGGTAACCCTTGATTAACTGGGGTAGCTTGTTGCCTTAAACATTGCAACTCTTCCTCTTGACGAAGTATGACACTTCGCATTTCATGAAACATCTGCTACCAATTAGCAGGAGGATTAGCATTGCAAACCCCCGCATTATCCCCCCCCCCCCCGGATTCTGCGGAGGTGGAGGCGGTGCCGGTGGATTGGTTTGGTCTACACCATGCTCTACAAGCTCGCCCTATGGTCTGGATGATTAAAGAGGGTCCATTCTACAAATAACCCAATAATCAACAACCCCAGCGAGTCAGGCACCAATCCCACTCTTACGCACTTATTGCCTTAAACCCTAACTCATCTATTTACCCCATATAAATATTCACTTAATCATATAACATTTAAAGCATGGCGTCACATATCACATACATACTCTAGATGCTTGCATACTGCCTAAAATGGAAAGCGGTAAACAGATGATCACACATACAGTCAAGTATTTACTCTCAATACTTACTGCACCATGAGTCGAGCTTATCTCTGACGACGAATGTACATGTTCGGCCGGTCTACAGGAAGTTTAAAAACCTTGGCGCTCTGATACCAAATTGTAACGCCCTAAATAATTAGGCACGCTACCCAAAATGCTTATGGAATCCTAATCCCCTAATTCGGGATTACTAATCATAAATAGCGCAGAATTTAAACTTTTAAATTAATCGGAATGAAAATAAAACTTGTAATACTTTTAAACTTTTAAACCGTTGGGATCCCAAAAATATTTACAAACTTATTACAAGTCCTTTCTTTCTAGCCGACCTAAGCGGCAAAATAGAATACAAAAGTCAACACTGTTAGACCCATAACCCGCTTGGTCTGAAGTGGCATGAACATGTACATTCCTCGCCCTGCTCCTGAAACTCATGGTTGATTAGCTAATGTCTTACCCTTTCCTGCACAGTAGAGCACCTGTGAGCCAAGCCCAGCAAGACAGTATATAACATAACAATAATAATATGCTCATCATACTGTTTAAACAATGATGCCATTTATATATGTCTGTGTGTCACAGACCTGCATGTCACACTCACATGCCTATTTATGTCTACGTGGCGTAGACCTATGTGTTGCACTCACACATCTCTTTATATCTACGTGGCATAGACCTACGTGTTGCTCTCACACGTCTAGTTACAATAAGGCCCTAGAATAGTTCATCTCGGTTCTGATTACCGAGTCCAACTTGATTATGCCTTGAACGCATAACCCTTAATCTTAATATGTATAACACATAACTGATGGTGCCCACTGCACCATTGGTCTATCTACTGTAGACCTACATGTTACGCTCACATGCCTATTTATGTCTACGTGGCGTAGACCTACGTGTTGCTCTCACACGTCTATATACAATAAGGCCTTAGTAGGGTTTACCTCGGTTTTGCTTACCGAGCCTAACCTGGTTATGCCTTGCTCGCATAACCCTATTCTTATATATATACGTAATCCATACATTACGTTCTTTCAATGGTTTATCCTGGTGATATATACCAGGTCTAACCCAGTTATGTCTCATTCACATAACTTATAACATACATGCGTGTATTCAACATTTACTACAACATTTATAATCTTAGGGTAATAACCCTAACTTACAAACAAGTAATCACTCATATAATACACTTCTATATACTCAGATAACATTTACTAAGAATTAACCCTAACTCATGCTTTCACTGGATTCTTAATATTCTAGGGTAATAACCCTAGATCGCATTAAAATTAACTCAAGGTACCAACTTACCGAGTCTAACTTAATTATGCCTTAAGCGCATAATTCATAATCTTAATATATGCATTTATCCAACATGGCATAGCATTTATACATATATTTCACTAGGGTAATAACCCTAGGCTAACAAACCGTTCCTATTAGGGTAATAACCCTAATCCCGGTTACTAAACATTCATGCATATCATATTCACATAAGCGCCACTGCGCATACTCTACGTGCAAACTACTGTCTTACCTGTTGTCCAGCTAGAAAAGGAGATTCCGAATCCCCGGGTGCTCCTGATCAGGTGCCGGTAATCCTAGTCACACAAATCCGGGATAATTCACACTTAGGGTTAACCCCTGATTTTCAACTCATAAAATTCAAGCATGGCATTTATAACTCAGATAATCATACAGGGCTCGGAACGAGCTTTCCAACGATATAGAGAACTCCCGAATCAGAGTTCGGATCACAAAGTTATGCATTTTTGAAAATTCAACACAAACTGCCCAAAAACACGAGGGCGGGCCGTGGCATGCCCAAGACCATGCCGCGGCACCTGGGAAAAATTCCCAGGTTCACTCAAGGGAGCGGGTCGTGGCATGCTCCAGAGCATGCCGCGGCATCTGGGTACAGAACCCAGAAACCAGCAAATTCCTCTTCGAATTTCAACTGCCAAACCCAACCAAATCACTCCAAATCCATAGCCAAACCCACAAATTAACCAAAATAGATGCTAGCAATCAACAACAAATTTAAATCATAGCATCAAGCACCAAAATTTAGCATCAAGCTCAAGAACATTGAATTGAACCCCAATATTCACTCATATTTTTCCAGCAGCAAAATCATAATCAACAATTGTATTAAGTATGAAAACAACCTTGAATTACCCTAGGCTCAAATCAATACCACACAAGAAATTAACAAGCTTGAACACACAATTCATTAAGCATGCAACCTATTATCAAACTCCTTAAGAACATGCTTCCCAAACATAAAATTCAGCAACTAAACAAAATTAAAAATCACAGAAAGCTACCTTGATTCTTAGCAAAACAAGAGCAAAGACTTTCCTCCAATTCAAGCTTTAAACCAACACAACATCCAAGCTTTTTCCTCAACAAGTTCAAGGTTGAAAACAAGAGGGTAAGAGAGGGAGAGGGTTCGGGTGAGAGAAAGATTAATCCAGAAAATTAATTTCCTTTTCTCTCAAAAATCAATTAAATCAAACTAAATCCCTTATGGTCAAATGACCATTTTGCCCCTAGGGCTATAAAACAAACATAAGCACTTTCAAGGGCATAATTGTCATTTCTCACTCAAATATTGCCAAATAAATTTCAGATTATCACATATCAAATAGAATGCCAAATAATCAATTCAATTTACATTTCGGGCCCGAACCCGGTTCGGCCCGAAATTCCCGGGTGTGACTATACCGCGCCAACCTGTTAGAACACACCTGAAAAGACAACACATGCATACTATATAATAATATAGTTCTATTAAGCACGTAATTAAATTAATCTCAACAATTTACCCTTCTCGGGTCATAATTACCAAAATACCCCTGGCTCACCAACGGGGTCTTTAACATGTTAAAATTCATATAACTTCACATATATTGAACTATATAATAATATAATTCCTCAATTAACTCATAATTATCTAATTAGGGTTTTACTAATCCTTTTCTTAATTCTGGGTATTACAGATTCACCACCCAAAATTTGAGCTAAAATGGATGAGAATTGACCACTTGATATTCAAAGTAAAATGGCAAAACCCCTTTCTCTCTCTAGCTTTTTTTTCTCTTCTTTTTTACTCCTTTTCTTTCTTTTCCCTTGGCTGCTCACGATACCACTATTTCTCCCCTCTCTCTTTTTTTTTTTTTCTTTTTCTTTTAATTGATTCAAACAAAATGGGCTTTAAGCCCTTAAATGGTCTAAGCCCACAACAAAGGGGCGGACCCAACAAAAGCTTCCCTTCAACTTCCAAAGAGTAGAAATCAAGACCACTCCTTAAAAATCTCAAGCTACCATACCCAATTCACAATAATCCCTCACAAGATCAAGAGAGGCATTAGTATTAACTTCGATAAGCGCCTCAAGAGGACGAAGCTAGCAGTGTTTTGTATTTGAGGACGAAGCAAGGATGGCAAGAGAATGCGCATGCAATTGTTATTTTGAAGTAACTTATTAATATCGTAGATTATTCATATTTTTTTTTAAAAAAAAATAAATGAAATATCTATTATAGCATAATATAAATCCTCATATAAAAAGATTTGGTTATAATATCTCCAATCCATTTATCAAAACTCCAAATAAGGCGTCTCACCTTAAATTTTAAAAATATATATATATATATACACACATATATATGAGAAGTGCTAATTATATTTTATTTTACACTCTCTTTTGCACTCTTTTTATATTGTGTCATTTTTTAAAATAATACTTATTTATACCTAATAATTAGTCTTAACATTATAACTTAACTACATTGGTGCCATTCTAATTAAATTGTTTTATTACTCTATTAATTTAGCAATTTGTTCTTTATGGGAGAATAAATATATTTTTAATTGTTTAGTTTTTTCATCATTTAAACAAAAATTACGATTAATTATGTATTCTTGTAAATTATAATTTTTATAAAGTTTGCATATCATTTGCAGGAGAGTTATAACATGAGTACATGCAATTTTTTTGTCAATATTTTATATTGATACTCTTTTAAATTTGAAGTTATAATGGTGCTAGTATATATATATTATTGTTTTTCTTATTATTTTTTAATTAATTAATAAATTTTATTATATTTTGATGAATACTTAATTTAATTTTCGTTATGTTAATTATTTCAATTAATTGATTATCTCATTCTTTCTCAGTTTTGAATTTAATAATTTAATATTTTTAATTTACTAATAGATTAGAACTATTTTACAGAAGAGAAATAATATATTTTTTTATTCACAATTATACATTGTGTTTAATGTTCTAATAATAAATTAATATTTATTGAACTAATTAAGTTTTTAGTCATTATTTACAAACGAAAATAAGCTCTAAGATATTTATATATTGAGTTAAAATTGATTTTACTTTAATTGTACGTATCATATCAGTAATTTATTGATGTTGGATAAGAATATATAGTGATAATTAATTTTGTTCAATTTAAGGTGGGAGAACTAAAATAAACTAAAGAACTTTGTATATTTATACATACATAAATCAACTAAAATTATTTTAAATTTACACAATACTTTTTTATATTTATATTTGTTCTTCGTTAATTTTTAGTAAATTGTTTTTAATCTTATTTTTATATATTTTTTTAAATAATAACTTTATTTTATTTTTACTCTAATATTTTTTTATAATATTTTTTAATTTCTTTGTATTAATATTCGTTTTATATGTATGCAGGGCCGATCCAAGCATTTTGAGGGCCTTGTGCAAAATTTTAAAATTGGGCTCTTTAGAAAAAAAAAAAAAAAAAAAAAAAAAAAAAAAAACCATGTACATTATTACTAGCTTTTTTTTTTTTTTTTTAAGATTTGTTCATAATTTTCAATTATAAATTTTTTATTTATGTATATATAATAGGAAAAAAAAATAGACCTTTTTATTTAAAAAAAAAAATGGGCCTTAAGAAAATGGAGGCTTGTGCAATGGCCCAAGCTGCTCAATGCTTGGGTCGGCCCTATATGTATGTATTTTTTTACAACGTGAGAAAGAAAAAAAAAAGTATGAATTAAATATGTATATATATGTATTTTATGCAAAATATATTTATATATTTTAGGGTGTAAATATTATTTTATTTAAAAATATTCATTCTTCTATAAATGAACAAATTATTTAACTAATTTAATTAAAATATTTCTTAAAAAAATGACACTTGTCATTAGAATATAGATAAAGTGCAAAAGAGAGTGTAAAAATTAATTTGATTGATAATGTTGAGGACTAATATATATATATATATATATATATATATATATAGGGAAGTTCTAATGTAGGGCCACTGCATTCTTCCTCATAGCATGAGGAACTTATTTAGACCAATTAATAGTAAAAAAAAAATAGAGAAACTCAATTTTCTTTTTCTTTGTGAAATTTTTTCTGGTAAAGAGAAACTTGAACGACTTCGGGTGAAGTTGGGATTTGGTGGTTTGTTTACGGTTGATGCTAGAGGACATAGTGGAGGTTTGGCTATGCTCTCGCGTAATGACATTGAAGCTCGGTTACTTGGCTATTCTTTCAACCATATTGACATAGAGATTTCTGACGCTGCTTCTTCTCCTTGGAGGTTGACGGGTCTTTATGGTGAGCCTAATAGGAGTATGAGATATAAGACCTGGGATTTATTGCGAACTCTCAAGTCGGAATCTACTCTCCCATGGTGTGTTATTGCAGACATGAATAATGTTACTAGTCATCTAGATAGATAAGAGGAGAGGCAACGATTATCCTCGGTGGTTACCGGATGGGTTTAATGATGTTCTAGCTGACTGCGACCTCATTGATCTTGACTTGTTGGGGTATTCTTCTACTTGGGAGCGTGGGAGAGGTACTGATACTTGGATAGAGGTCCGTCTGGATCGTGCTTTGGTAAGTTCTCAATGGTATCAACGGTTTAATCTTGCTAAGCTCATTAATCTTGAAATCACAGCTTCGGATCATTGTCCGTTATTACTTGAGCCAATCACGAATAATTTTATAGTTCCTTTTCGATAATTCCGTTTTGAGATTGCGTGGTTGCGTGAGCCCATGTATCTACAAGTTGTGTCTAATTGTTGGGAGCATTGTAGTGGCCAATCAATTTGTGCGAAGTTGAAGTATTGTGGTGAGAGGCTTGCTGTTTGGGGAAAAGAGTATACGGGTAATTTCAAGAAAAAAATCTCTCAGTGCAAAAGAGAGATTCGGCGATGGAAGCAAGGGAGGGACTCTCTTTCTGTTCAGCGATTTCGTGAGGCTGAATTGAAGTTAAGTGAGACCCTAAACCAGCAGGAGATTTTCTGGCGCCAAAGATCTAAGCAATTATGGCTTCGTGAAGGTGATAGTAATACCAAGTTCTTCCATGCTAAAGCTACTGCTAGGAAAAAGCATAATATGATTTCTCGCCTTCAAGATGATTCGGGTAGTTGGGTCTCATGGGATGATAGACTTCCTGATGTTATGTTGGCTTATTTCAAGAATCTATTTACGACATCAGCTTTACAGTTCTCTCCGGTCATTGATGCTACTCCCAGTGCGGTTACTTGGGCTCATAATCAGCAACTCCTTGATCCGGTCACTGAGGAGGAAGTGAGGCGTGCTCTGTTTCATATGCATCCGGACAAATTGCCGGGAACTGATGGTATGACGCCTGGGATTTTTCAGAAATATTGGAATGTTGTGAAGGATGTGTGGTTATGCAGGTTAGAGGTTTCTTTGATATTGCTATTTTACCTGATGCTCTTAATGATACAAATATTGTCCTTATTCCAAAGAAAAAACAGCCTATTTCTATGAGTGATCTGCGGCCTATAGCTTTGTGTAATGTCCTATACAAAATTATTTCTAAGGTGATTGCGAATCGCCTTAAAGTAGTTTTGCCAAATGTTATCTCTCTAACTCAATCTGCATTTATTCCTGGTCGTTTAATCTCCGATAATATTATGGTAGCTTTTGAATTAATGCATTATTTGAAGAGGAAACGTAAGGGTAAGGAGGGATATATGGCCTTGAAATTAGGTCTAAGCAAAGCCTATGACAGAGTTGAATTGGGTTTTCTTCTAGCTATGATGGAGAGAATGGGATTCCCCACTCGTTTCGTGGACCTTGTTTTGGCTATGGTTAACTCAATAAAGTATAAAATTGTTCATGGTGGTCATGTTTCAGATTCTTTTGTTGCGGGAAGGGGTATTCGTCAAGGGGATCCTTTATCTCCTTATCTTTTTCTCATTTGTGCTGAGGGTTTTACTTCTCTCATCAAAAAGTTTGAAGTTGATGGTCTTTTGAAGGGTTGTAAGGTTGCGAATGGGGCACCTGTAATATCACATATGCTATTTGCTGATGATAGCTATGTCTATTGTCGTGCTATTGAGAGGGAGGCTTCTAATGTACTGCGGCTTCTTCAATTGTTTGAAGCAACTACTGGACAGCAGGTGAATTTTACCAAGTCTTTAATTTTCTTTAGTTCTAATACTCCTCTTGTTATTTGTGAAAGAATGTGCTCCATGCTGAGAATGCCCATGGCTAATGAACAAAGTACTTAATTGGGACTTCCTTGTACTATGGCGAGGAATAAAGATGCAATATTGGGTTTTCTTAAAGATAAGATGCTCAAGCGAATACAGAGTTGGGAAGGTCGTCTATTATCAAAGGCTGGTCGTGAGGTTTTGCTCAAAACGGTGGCTCAAGCGTTGCCAACCTATGCGATATCTGTGTTTCTTCTTCCGGTTAAGACTATTTCACACCTTGAGAGCTTAATGTCAAAGTATTGGTGGGGGTCCTCTAATAATAGAACAAAAGGTGTCAGTTGGTTTAGTTGGCGACGGCTTTGTAGAAGCAAGAATTCAGGCGGGATTGGCTTTCATAATTTGCGAGATTACAATCTTTCCTTGTTAGGAAAGTAGGGATGGCGTCTTCTTCTGTATGAAGATTCTCTTGTGGGACGTATTTACAAGGCCCGATACTTTCCAAATGGTAATTTTCTTACGGCTGAGATAGGTCCGAACCCAAGTTTTATTTGGCGGAGTGTGTTAGAATCACAACGACTGGTTTGTGATGGTGCTAGAAGGGGAATCGGGTCTGGTGTGTCTACCCCTGTGCTTAATGTCCCTTGGCTGGTTTCTTATCTGAACCCTTGTCTCATTTCTAGACATCCTGTGTTGGCTCATAGCACGGTCTCGCAGTTGATGCACATCGATTGTAAGCAATGGGATCTTGAGGTATTGCATGATTTGTTTGAGGCAAGGGATATCGAGTTGATAATGCAGGTTCCTCTAAGTGATAATGTTAATGTTGATTCTTGGTTTTGGGGTAAAGAGTCGTATGGGTTTTACTCGGTTAAGAGCTTCTACCGCTATCTTCAAGAACTGAAAGGTGAATGGGGTGTTCAGTTGGAGTCTGACTTATGGAAGGTTCTCTGGAAAGTTAAAGTGCCCCCCAAGGTTCTTCACTTCGCTTGGAAAGCTATCTCTGGGTGTCTCCCAACTCGTACCCAATTGCGTACAAAACATGTTCCTGTTGATCCTCGCTGTGTGTTTTGTAATTCTGATGAAGAAACCATTTTTCATGTTTTGGTTTACTGCCATTTTGCTCAATCATGTTGGCATAGGTCGGGTGTGGGGTTACATTTTTCTGCAGAATCTACCTTCGCCGATTGGTTTAAGGCATTTCTGTCACGGGGTAGAGTGGCTTTGGTGGATGAGCTCTTGATGGTAGCATGGGGTATTTGGAAAGCTCGAAATGAGCTTCTTTGGCAGGGTCGTTCTTCTCAGGCTGCGGATGTGGTTCGAGTGGCAAGGTCGTGTCATTCTAGTTGGTTGTTGGCTCAAGAGAACATGTTTGAACCGCTGTTGTTTGATGCTACTGTTGTTGGTAGCAGTGTTTGTTGGGTAAAGCCGCTTGCTGGGAAGCTGAAGATCAACACGGATGGGGCGATTTTTGAGGCAACAACTCAATATGGTACGGGCATGGTCATTAGGGATTGTCATGGGAAGTTAATCGAAGCTAGTTCCTCTTTGCATTCTAGGACTTGTCAGCCGGCTATGGCTGAAGTATTGAGCGTCAAGGAGGCTCTTAGTTGGTTGAAGTCGAAGAATTTGTCCAATGTGCTAGTTGAGACAGATTGTATTGTTGTTGTTCAAGCTCTTAATAGCTCGGTTGCTCTTCCATCAGTTTTTGGTTTGTTTGTTCAGGAGTGTCAATTGATTCTTTCTTCTTTACATAATGTTTCTATCTGTCATGTTAAACGATCTGCTAACAAAGCCGCACATTGTGTTGCTCGCGGTGCTTGCTTTTGGTCTAATCGTCTTATTACTGAGAGCAATGTTCCACACGCTCTTCAGTCTATTGTGATAGCGGATATTGCTGTTTAATGAATTAATTTTGTTCAAAAAAAAATAAAAAAAAAATAAAATGCACATAATTATGTTGTATCTATAATAGCTGAATTTTTTAAGAAAAAAGAGAGTGGGAAGTTGGTGGTCCAACACTGACCATGAACACAAGGCCCAAGTGTGATTGCATACTGTGCAATATATATATATATATATATATATATATATATTAATAAAAATAAATAAATATATTAAATATATATAATAATATTTGATATATCGTATTATTAAAAATTAATATACCGTAAAAATAAAATTATTTACCACAAAAAATTACAACAATACTAAATCAATACTCAAAAAATATATATATCATACTAACAAAATTAAATAAACTACTATTAAAATATATATACATACCAAAAAATTTATATACTACTATTATACATAACAAAATAAAAAATAAATATCATCAAAGAATAATAATATACGATACAATAAAATAGAAATATACTGTACAACAAAATCTATATACAACAACCCACAACAACTCATAAAATTTTTTTTTAAAAAAAACCACATAACTTTCAAATAAAAAAGATTTTAACAAAACTAATATAGATATATCATAATCTTTAAGTAATTTACTTCTAATTCTAAAAAATAATATGAAAAAAAAATATTAATTTTTTTATATGGTAAAAGACAATATAAATAATAAATAGTCTAAGGGTCATTTTTCTACAAATTTTGAAATAAGAATACTTACTAACATAGTCTTATAATTCAAATAAACTTTATAAAAAAAATAATGATTAAAAATTAAATTTTTTATTAATTTTAATTTTTAATTATTAATATTATTTTATTTTTTAAAAAAAATAAATATCATTAAATATTATTATAATATGTATAAAGTTTTAATTGCATACAAACAGTCTTATCGTAAGAATATACACCTTATATCATAATTACCACATGATCTAAAATCAATAGTAAAAAAAAATTCCCTACCGTAAGGAACTTTTGTTAGGTCCTACCATAGTCTTACCCTATAAATATATATTATCTTTCCATTCACTAACTAAAATTTATCTACACATTTTCTACATGATTTTATCATTTATAAATGGAATTATTTTTGTTGGATTTTAAACTAATACTATATCAATGTTTGTGTATTATTTCAGTAATATTTAACATAAATAATAATAATAATAATAAAAAAAAAATCTTTCCTTAAATTTTTGTTTCTTCATTTTTGTTTTGACCCATTCTTGCATAAATAATTTTATTAAAAATTCTTAAAATCTAATTAATTGTATTAATATGTTATTATATATAAAAGTATTTTAGTATTTCCTTTCAAAAGAAAATAGTAATGAAAAAATCATTTTCTATTTTATGCTTTAAAATCAAACTATAAAAAGGATAACAAAAACATTGGAATAAAAATTTTTGTTTGGGCTAATTTGTAGTAAATATTTACCCCATCTGAAATAGTCTTCTAACTTGGGTGTACTCTTCGAGAATTTGGAGGTTTGTGTATTTACGTGCAGTTTTTTCTTTTTTCTTTTTTCTTTTTTCATGATGAAAGAAAATTCAACTAATAAAAGTCAGTTTTGGTTGGATGAGGACTGAGAGAAGGATGATCATCTTTCTCAATTTAGTCTCATATTTCAACATCACTCTCTTATATATTTTTGCTCTATGCTTAACTAACAATTAACATACGTGTTCCCTTGGATTATGAGAATAAATTAAGAAAAGATGACCAAATATATCTCTCTAAAAATAAATGTGTTTTCTTTTCTGCAAAAATAAAAAAAAAAAGAAAAATATATAAGAATAGATGTTGCTTATAAACATTTTTTTTAAAAAAAAAAAAAATTAAATATTGGTATTGAGCCATGTCGCAACTTTTGTATAACACTTTTTTGCTTCTTGAATTTTTTTGTCGTTTAATCTATTATTATTTTCTCATTTGCAACTTTAAAAATTAGAAAAAGAAATGTTTGAAAAGAATTTAGAAAGCAAACAAAAATTGGTGATTACATGGCATGTTTTCTTTAAAAATATTTAATTGCAATGACTATTTGTTAATTTATTATCTGTCCTGTTTCAAAAAAAAATCTATTATCCATGAAAAAAAAAAATAGTTAATCTATTATCATTTACCAAAACAAAAGAAATACTTCATCTGTTACCTATTATTAAAGCAACACTTTACATGTTTGATAAGTTATTTGTAAGGGTGTTCAACAAAATTTACAAATCGTTCCATTTAAATAAATTGTCTAAATCAAATCGAATAAATTAATAAAAAAATACAACCCGAAATAATACAATGAAAATCCAAACCACCCAATAAATATATTAGGTGGTTCACAAATTATTCTAAACTGTCAAATTATACCCGAATAAACTAAATTAAATTGATTTATAACTTTCACATGAAACCAAGAGTAACTGGTTAAATTATTTTGTTTTTTGTGCCAACTAAATAGTCAAAAGAAAGAATTTGGAAAATATAGTTGTCTCTTGGACAAAACAATAGCTTTTGTTTCACGTCCCAAAAAAAAAAAGAAATTTAAAAAGCTTTTGTTTGAGAGACTTTTCAGATGTTCTCCCTGTTAAACATGTGTTGGAATCGATTACTTAACTGTCTGTTAGTTAAGTTTCTGTTATTGTTCATCTACTTTGTACTAAACTACTTAGTATAAATAAAGGTTGGGCTACTCATGTTGAGTAATGCTCTTCATTCATTTTCTCCCTGAGATTTTTTTCTTTTGGCTTCTGCCTCTGGTTTCTGGCTTCTGCCTTTCTCTTTCAAAGATTCTTACCTTTTACATGGTATCATCGTCTTCTTGACTTACGTCCATGGAGTCTTCCTCCTCCGATCCTCAAACTACGCTTCCTCATGCTCCTGGCCTCAATCATCATCCTTGGAATCCTTTCTCCAACTCACTTTCATCTTCTCTTACTTTGAAGCTCGATCGCAACAACTACTTGTCTTGGAAATCCCAAGTCGTTCCCACTGTAATTGGCCATGATCTTGACCAATTCTTGTTCTCCGTTGTTACTCCTCCTATGAATCTGGTGACTGGTGCGGTCAATCCTGAGTATGTTCAATGGAAAAAGAAGGATCAACTTCTCTTGTCTTGGTTGCGATCGTCAATGTCGGAATCGATTCTTGCTGCTGTCGCTACTCTGACTTCGTCTTACTCTGTTTGGCATGCCCTGGAACAGAGGTTTTCCAGTCAAACCAAGGCACGTCTCCTTCAGCTCAAAGGCCAGTTCTCGCGTCTTCAAAAGGCTAGTCTCTCAATATCTGATTATGTTGACAAAGCTCAGATGATTGCTGATGCCCTGTCCATTGCTGGTTCTCCTATATCAAATCAAGATTTGGTATTACAACTCCTCAATGGTCTGGGTCCTGAATTTGACCCTGTGGTCTCTGGCATCACCTCTCGCAGTGATGTTCTTTCTTTTGAAGAGGTTCAGGCGCTTCTTCTCTCCCATGAAACAAGACTCGAGCATCACAACTCGGTTGCTGATCATTCTCTTCATCTTCAAGCTAATCTTGCTTTTCAACAAGCAAGGCATGGGAACAATCGTTCTTTTGGACGAGGCACTGCACCTGACAACAATCGCAATCGTTCTTATGGCCGTGGATCTGGAAATCGACTGTTATGTCAAGTCTGCCTTCGCACAGGACATACTGCTGCAGTTTGTCACTACCGTTTCGACAAAAACTGGGTTACCCCCAAATACGGTAACTTTACTCCCCAAGCTCACTTATCTGAAATTGACATTTCCTATGATCCACAGGCTTTCCTTACTACAATGATCCCTGAAATGGGTGACGATGAATCTTGGTATGTGGACACGGGTGCCACAAATCATGTGGCCAATGACACTACTCATCTTGACATTGCTGAGCCATACAAAGGTGCTGAAACCATGGCTGTGGGAAATGGTAAGCAACTGGTTATTTCCAACATTGGTCAGTCTACTCTCCCCTCTCTAGTTAACTCTCAATCTTTACATCTAAAATCTATCCTTCATGTCCCTTCTATGAAAAAGAACCTCATTAGTGTTTCTTAACTAACAACTGAAAATGATGTGTTTCTTGAGTTTCATAAATCCTGTTGTTTTGTCAAGGACAAACTCACGGGGACAGTGCTGCTTAAAGGGAAAGCTAAAGGCGGCTTGTACAAGCTTGGTGATAAATCAAACTCCTCAATTCAGTGTCATCTTACTACTTCTCCCAAGAACTCGTCAGTTGATTGTAATTGTTCTTGTACATGTCATTTGAATAAATCTGTAACTTCTTGTACCACTCAAGAAATGAATAAAGATGACAATAGTTTTCCTTTGTCTCCTTTGTCTCATCAAGTTTTTAATACTATTAAATCTAATGACATAAACACATGGCACTGCAAGCTGGGTCACCCAGCAAACACTACATTAGCCAAACTCTTGCCTCATCTTCCACATACTGGTTCCCTGAAACACTTGCAATTTTGTAAAGCCTGTCATCTAGGCAAGAGTCACAAGCTGCCCTTCCCTAATTCCAACAGTAGAGTCTCTCAACCCTTGGCTCTCATTCATACAGACCTCTGGGGTCCATCCCACATTACCTCTAAAGAGGGATTCAAATACTATGTACACTTTCTCGACGATTATAGTCGATATTGTTGGATGTATCCTCTCACTGTAAAGAGTCAAGCCTTTGAGGTCTTTATCAAGTTTAAAAGCTTAGTTGAGAAACAATTTAACTTACCTATTAAGAGTGTCCAAGCTGACTGGGGGGGTGAGTATAGGACTTTTGCTAGGTTCTTATCTGACCAAGGCATACACTTTCAGCACCCATGTCCTCGAACAAGTCAGCAAAATGGCAGGGCCGAACGAAAACATAGACACATTACAGAGACGGGTTTCACATTGTTGGCTCAAGCTGGTCTTGGAATGGAGTATTGGTGGCAAGCTATGGCTTCGGCTGTGTTCACCATCAATAGACTTCCCACTTTGGTTCTCAATAATCTCAGCCCATATGAGTGTTTGTTTCACAAAAAACCAGATCTGAATATCTTGAAGCCATTTGGATGCAGCTGTTTTCCCCATCTTCGAGCTTACAATTCACACAAAATGGAACCACGGTCTGAACAATGCTTGTTCCTGGGGTACTCTTCACAACACAAAGGCTACATATGTGAACATCCCAATGGCCGAGTGTTCATTTCAAGACATGTTGTCTTTAATGAAATGGATTTTCCTGGCCATCAACTACCAGCTGCAACATCTCAGGTACACACCTCAGCCCCATCTCCTATCTCTATTTTCAACACTGGCCACTCTCCTACATCTACTAATTCAGTTTATGGTTCTGTGCATGTTGTCAACCCAACAACTCGAACTGAGCTTCCACATGAACACACCAGAACTGACCCATGTGTATCTGCATTGCCACATGTTTCCCTTGTCCCTGCTGTGCCTAACACATCCCCTGCACCTCCAATCACTAGCCTCCCACCCATACCAGAAATGAATCCTGATCCCACATCAGCAGTGAACCATGATCCCACACCAGAAAATCCTCCAATCACCACTCCTACTGCTGTTACCTCAGCTGCTCCAATCCCTCCCATTGCCACTAATGTCCTCACCAGATCACATCCCATGAAAACAAGGTCTCAAAACAATATTTTCAAACCAAAATCTTACCTTGCTACCAAATATCCTCTACCCTCTGCCCTTATTCCATCTGAACCCAAAAATAATGCAGCTGCCCTCAAGCATCCTCAGTGGTTAAACTCGATGAATCACGAGTTTTCTACTCTTAAAAAAGCAGGTACTTGGACCCTTGTACCATATCTCCCAGACATGACTGTTATAGGGAATAAATGGATTCACAAAGTCAAGCTCAATGCAGATGGCACGTTGGATAGACTTAAATCCAGGCTTGTAGCTAAAGGCTATTGTAACACCCTAACTAATTTAGGCGTATTACGTGATTTTTAAACGTACTGTGCAGCTCGTTGCTAATCAACGAGGTTTATGGAAAAACGTGATTAATTAAAATTTTGCTTTTTCATTAAACTTATAAACCATTTTACCAAAAAGACTCGGGATCCCGATTTATAAAAATATTTACAAACGTTTTTACTATTCAACTTTTACATCAAAATAAGGTCATCTAACGACCGTTACAAAAATCCCAGCCCTGCTGTCCCGAGGATCGTACGCTCCAGGCCTAACCGCCCCGACATGTACAACCCCATAAGCTCGCTCACGGTCCATCAAGAATCGCCTTGCCTTTACCTACACATGAACGTAAACCGTGAGTCGACGTACTCGCAAGAAAAGCATACTAATATCATACATAAAACTGACTGCCGTGTCCAACACGATACTGAGTCCCGCTACTGCCATGTCCAACATGGTACTGAGCACTACTGCCATGTCCAACATGGTACTGAGTTTTGAACGTTCAGGGGACGGTACTATTGACAAGTATCCTCCCCGATCGGCCGAACCGGTCATACTCCGCCGTCGGTCATACTCCACTCGTACCGACGGATAGGTCAATAGCATCGAACCACCAACCGTGTCACTGATCGGTCGAACCGGCCATACTCCGGCCGTCGGTCATACTCCACTCGTACCGACGTGACAGGTTGGGTGGTTCGAAGCCTAAATACATATCTAATGTAATCTAACGGGCTTCCTACATGCACGCTAAACATGTAATCTACATATGCATACTGTTATACTAATCTTACCTGGATTCCGATTTCAGGTGTGCCGGTCAACCCGACCGGAACCGAAGCCGAACGGCGGATTGACATCGGCTCCTAAACCATAAAAATCACAACGCTATAAGTGACACGCTAAATCACTTCCCGGGGACTAAAACTCGAAACTAAAAGTTTCCCTATCGATAAAAAGCATGGCAATACCCCTAAAAACCCAAAAACGAGGAAAACTAGGGTTCTGAAAAATCCCCAACCGGAAGACCGGTTGCCCAACCGGAATTCCGGTTCGGGAAAATACGAACCCCCATCCGGAATTCCGGATGCTCAACCGGAATTCCGGTTCCTCGCAGGCAGCAACCAAAAATTCACATATCTTGACCAATTCGAACCCAATTGATCCCAAACTTTCCAGACCTCCTCTATAGGTCCCAAATAACCATTCTAGAGCATCAAACCTACCCAGAAATCCCACATGCAAAATTCACCATTGAAGCTCAAGCTTTGAGTTCCAAACTCAAGCTTGAGCAAAACCAACTAAACAAGCAATCCACTAGCTTAATTCACCTTAAACTAGCATAATATTACCTCAGAAAACATTTAGAAATAACAGCAATATCACAGAACAGAAACATAACAATTTCCTTCCAAAATTCATACTTTTTCAAAGAAAACTCAAGGCTTTAACAATCTAACCTACATGCTTCTAACATAGCTTAAACAACAACAATAATCATGCTTTAAACAACTTAAATCAACAACAAAACACAGCAGAAACATCTCTCAAAAATCACATGCATTATCATCCATTTTCATCATTTTCTTCAAGGAATTTAAAGAGAAAAGAACTAGAAAACACATACCACAACAAGAGATCACTAAAGCTTGCAAACTAGGGCTTGAATCACCAAAGAAAACCAGCCCTTGCACCCCCAAGGTTCAGCCGAAAAGCAAGAGAAAAGAGAGAGAGTTTTCTATGTTTTAAACTTTCCAATTTTTTTGGCTAAGTGTAAAATGAAGGAACTAAAGAATAAAGCCATATATTATTATTTAATAAATCCTTTTTCAGCCAAAAGCAATTAATTAAATAAACATTTAATTCCAATTAAAAGTCACATAAGACAAAATATCATTGGGGCAAAAAGACCATTTTGCCCCTCCATACAAAAACCACATAAAACATACTTAAGGGGTATTTTTGGGACATTCTAGATTCCCGGCCATTCCCGACATTCCCAATGTCTAAAACCCGTCCCCATATTACTAACATACTAAGTTGTGATTTCTACTGAGCCAAACGCCGCGTTCCAAAATACCGGACACCGGAAATGCGAAATAAAACTACTGATGACATAATTATGCATATCTGAATTCCATAATAAATTATTTAAATGGCTATAAATAATTTCCTGATTAACATAAATAACTGCTAATTTCCAAATTAACTAAGCGGGCTTTACAACTATCCCCCCCTTAAAAGGATTTCGTCCCCGAAATCTAACCTGAATAACTCTGGATATTGAGCTCGCATATCCGATTCTAGCTCCCAGGTGGCTTCTTCCACCTTACTGTTTCTCCAGAGAACCTTGACCAACGCTATGGTCTTATTCCGAAGGACTTTATCCTTTCTATCCAGGATCTGCACTGGCTGTTCCTCGTAAGACATATCTGACTGAAGCTGAAGGCTCTCATAACTGAGTATATGAGAGGGGTCTGAAACGTATTTTCTCAACATTGAGACATGAAATACGTTGTGCACTGCTGATAAAGCTGGAGGCAATGCTAACCGATATGCAACTTGACCTATCTTCTCGAGAATCTCGAAAGGTCCTGTAAATCTAGGGCATAACTTGCCTCTTTTCCCGAAACGTTTAATCCCCTTCATCGGAGATACTCGCAAAAACACATGGTCCCCTACTCGGAACTCAACATCTCTACGTTTCGGATCTGCGTAACTCTTCTGTCTGCTCTGTGAGGCAAGCATTCTAGCTTTTATCTTCTCTATTGCCTCATTGGTCCGCTGAACTGACTCTGGACCTAGGTATTTCCTCTCCCCTGTCTCATCCCAGTGGATAGGGGATCTACATTTCCTACCGTACAACAGTTCATAGGGTGCCATCCCTATCGTACTCTGATAACTGTTGTTATACGAGAACTCTATTAACGGTAGGTATTTATTCCATGAACCCTCAAAGTCCATAACACAGGCTCTCAGCATGTCCTCCAATATCTGAATTGTCCTTTCGGACTGACCATCTGTCTGAGGATGGAATGCTGTACTGAATTTTAGCTTCGTACCCATTGCCCGTTGCAAACTTTGCCAAAATTTGGAGGTGAATTTCGGATCCCTGTCCGAAACTATAGACTTCGGTACCCCGTGAAGTCTCACTATTTCCCTGACATATAACTCTGCCAACTGATCCACTGTAAATGTTGTTCTGACCGGCAGAAAATGAGCAGATTTCGTAAATCGGTCCACCACTACCCAGATGGAATCATACATACCCGTGGTCCTAGGTAACCCGACCACAAAATCCATCGTAATATCCTCCCATTTCCACTCTGGTAGGGTTAGAGGCTGCAACAACCCTGCTGGTCTCTGATGTTCAGCCTTGATCTGCTGACACGTGAGGCATCTCGAAACGAATTCTACCAAATTCTTCTTCATACCGTTCCACCAGAAGTACGGTTTCAAGTCTTGGTACATCTTGGTGGTGCCGGGATGTAGAGAATATGGAGTAGAATGAGCCTCCTCAAAGATCTCGTTCCTCAAGTCCACACTGTTCGGGACACAAACCCTGGCTTTATACAAAAGCATCCCACTGTCTGTCACTGAAAAGTCTTTGGCTTGACCAGCCAATACCTCATCTCGGATCTTCACTAACTCCGGATCTGTTGTCTGAGCAACCTTTATTCTTTCTAACAGATCAGATTGCAGCGTTAAGTTGTGAAGCTGACCTACCACAAACTCAATGCTGGACCTAACCATATCCTCTGCTAGCTGAGGTGAGATCTGAACCATGCTAGCTACTTGCCCGGGACCCTTTCTGCTCAGGGCATCGGCCACTACATTGGCTTTCCCGGGATGGTAAAGGATCTCACAATCATAGTCCTTCACTAATTCCAACCAACGCCTTTGTCTCATGTTCAAATCTTTCTGAGTAAAGAAATACTTGAGACTTTTATGGTCGGTATAGATCTCGCACTTCTCCCCATACAAGTAATGCCGCCAAATCTTCAGTGCAAAAACCACTGCGGCCAATTCTAAATCATGAGTCGGATATCGCTGTTCATAATCCTTTAACTGACGGGAGGCATAAGCGATAACCCGATCGGCTTGCATCAATACGCACCCCAAACCCTGTTTGGATGCGTCACAATAGACCACGAACTTCTCCTCGTCCGAAGGCAAAGCTAGTACCGGTGCAGTAATCAATCTCTGTTTCAGTTCCTGAAAACTAGCTTCGCATTTATCTGTCCAGATAAATCGCTGATTCTTCTTTGTAAGCTCGGTTAGGGGCATAGAAATTTTGGAGAACCCCTCCACGAACCTACGGTAGTACCCAGCTAATCCCAAAAGCTTCTGATTTCTGTCACGGTCTTCGGTCTCGGCCAATCCCTGACGGATTCGATCTTCCCGGATCCACCTTGATCCCGTCCTTACCCACAATGTGTCCTAGGAAGGACACCCGAGACAACCGTAACTCACATTTCTTGAACTTGGCGTAGAGTCTATGTTCTCGAAGTCGTTGCAGTACCATCTGAAGATGTAACTCATGCTCCTCTTCTGATTGAGAGTACACGAGGATGTCGTCGATAAACACGATCACACAGATATCGAGGAAATCCTTGAATACTCTATTCATCAGGTCCATGAATGTGCGGGAGCATTGGTTAGTCCGAATGACATAACCAGAACTCGCAGGTGTCCATACCTAGTGCGGAAAGCCGTCTTTGGAATGTCCTCCTCTCGGATCCTCAACTGATGATAACCCGAACGGAGATCAATCTTAGAGAAGACCGTCTTCCCCTGAAGCTGATCGAACAAGTCATCGATCCTAGGTAATGGATATTTATTCTTCACCGTCAGCTTGTTCAACTCTCTGTAGTCGATGCACATCCTCATAGATCCATCTTTCTTCTTGACGAACAAAACCGGGGCTCCCCAGGGTGACACACTAGGCCGAATGAACCCTATATCAAGCAACCCCTGGAGCTGAATCTTTAACTCCTTAAGTTCAGCTGGAGCCATCCTATACGGGGCTTTAGAAACCGGATCCACCCACAGTGCCAAGTCAATCACGAAGTCAATCTCCCGCCGAGGTGGTAACCACGGAAGTTCTTCGGGAAAAACGTCCAAAAATTCCCGAACCACGCCGATGTCCTCGGCCGAAGGTGTACGGCCGAGTGGTGTCCACCACCACGGCCAGAAACCCTAAGCACCCACCGTGCAATAGTTCTCTCGCTGACATAGCCGAGATCACCGGGATCCGAGATCCCTGAACCGAACCCACAAATACGAACGGTTCTTCACTTTCCGGTTGGAAGACCACCATCTTCCTCTTGCAATCAATGCTCGCCGAATATTTAGATAGGAAATCCATTCCTAAAATAATATCAAATTCGACTAAGCTCATCTCTATCAGATCAGCGCTCAACTCTCTACCATCTATCCTGATCGGCATAGACCTAATCCACCTATTGGAGATAACCAATTCTCCGCGGGTAACGGGGTTCCAAACCCACGATTCATATCTATCAAAGGGTCTACCCAACTTACTAAAGACTCGGCCGCCACATAAGAACGTGTAGCCCCGTAATCAAACGGACTGAATAAAGCGAGTCGTTAATAAGAATCTGACCTGTAACAACTGATGGGCTGGCATCTGCATCAGCCTGCGTGATCGCGAATACCCTGGCTGGAGTGGGCATCGCTGGAGCTCTCGGTGCTTCTGGCCGGAGCTGGGGACATTCCCTCTTGAAGTGCCCGGGCATGCCACAATGAAAGCATCCCTGCCCCTTGCACTCTCCCCGATGGTGCCTCTTGCAGCTAGGGCACTCGGGGTAGGAGAAGCGAGTCTCATTACCACCAGGACGACTCCCTCTGTTCTGGTTCCCCCGGAACCTCTTGTTCTGACTCGAGCCGCCGGAAGCAGTGGGTGCCCTCTTCCTCTGATCAATGGCCGAACCACTACTCCCCCTGCTGAAGCCTGATGCAGGAGGGGTAGGAGCTCCGCCACCAACCGGAGTACTAGCTGACTCTGAAATGCACCCCACTGCGCCCTCAGCTCGCAGTGCCTTCTCCACCATCTGAGCGTAGGTGGTGCTGTCGTCTGTGGTAATCATCAGGTCATGCCTGATCTTGGGATTCAACCCGTCCAGATACTTCTCCTTTCTGCTGAAGTCGGTTGGCACAATTCCCGAGGCTAACCTCGCCAACCGGTCAAACTGAGTAGTATACTCAGTGACACTCATGTTCTCCCGCTGGGTCAGGTGAACGAACTCTTTCCTCTTGGCGCTTCTAACCGCCTCATTGTAGTACTTCGCGTTGAAGAGTTCTTGGAACCTCTCCCAAGTCATGGTGGTGACGTCATGGATCTGAGACACCATGTCCCACCATACCAGGGCGTCCTCCTGGAACTGGAATGTGGCGCACACCACTCTGTCATTACCGGTGACACCCATAAAGTTCAGAATTTTGGTGATCACCGTAAGCCACTGCTCGGCTTTCGACACATCAGGACCTCCCAGGAATACCGGAGGTGCTTGCTTCCGGAACCGCTCATACAAAGGTTCCAATCTATGGGCCGTCACTACCATCTCGGCACAGGCGGCGAGGGCGGTGCCACCGGAACTACCGGCACCGGCTGCGGGGAGCACCCTGCCGTCTCAACCTACGAATCTCGAGGTCTTGCTCTTCGATCCCGGCTTGCATTTCCGCAAACCGTAACTCCCGATTCGGGGCTCCCCGATCGAGCCGGGGAGCTCGGGCCTGTGGCGGGTTTTCATCACCCCGGCCACGAGCCCTGCCTCGGGGACCTCTGCCTCGGCCCCTAGCAGGTGGGGGAAACTGAGCTCCCTGTCCCTGATTCGACCCTACGGAGTTGCCCTGACTCCTCGTGGTCCGCCTGGCGTCCATCTAGTTAGAACCGCCTGCGAAACCAAGAGTTGGCATATCAGGTCGTATTCAGGGCGAGCTTACTAATGCCGCTTAATTTGGAAATTAGAAATGAAACATGCGCCTATTCTACTATCAGGCTACTAACATGCTTCCTAACAGGCTTTTCTTTTTCATAACTGAATAAAATAAACTACTAAAGCAATAAAGGCTTACTGAACCGTGAACCGAGCTAACTGCTGATGATGATTGTACATGTCGTGACGATCTTCGGAAGACAACTCAGCGGCTACGATACCAAGTTGTAACACCCTAACTAATTTAGGCGTATTACGTGATTTTTAAACGTACTGTGCAGCTCGTTGCTAATCAACGAGGTTTATGGAAAAACGTGATTAATTAAAATTTTGCTTTTTCATTAAACTTATAAACCATTTTACCAAAAAGACTCGGGATCCCGATTTATAAAAATATTTACAAACGTTTTTACTATTCAACTTTTACATCAAAATAAGGTCATCTAACGACCGTTACAAAAATCCCGACCGTCGTCCCGAGGATCGTACGCTCCAGGCCTAACCGCCCCGACATGTACAACCCCATAAGCTCGCTCACGGTCCATCAGCAATTGCCTTGCCTTTACCTACACATGAACGTAAACTGTGAGTCGACAGACTCAGTAAGAAAAGCATACTAATATCATACATAAAACTGACTGCCGTGTCCAACACGATACTGAGTCCCGCTACTGCCATGTCCAACATGGTACTGAGCACTACTGCCATGTCCAACATGGTACTGAATTTTGAACGTTCAGGGGACGGTACTATTGACAAGTATCCTCCTGATCGGTCGAACCGGTCATACTCCGCCGCCGGTCATACTCCACTGTACCGACGGGATAGGTCAATAGCACCGAACCACCAACCGGTGTCACTGATCGGTCGAACCGGTCATACTCCGCCGCCGGTCATACTCCGGCTGTACCGACGTGACGGGGTTGGGTGGTTCGAAGCCTAAATACATATCTAATGTAATCTAACAGCTTCCTACATGCACGCTAAACATGTAATCTACATATGCATACCGTTATACTAATCTTACTCGGATTCCGATTTCGGGTGTGCCAACCCGACCGGAACTGAAGCTGAACGGCGGATTACTGGCTCCTAAACCATAAAAATCACAACGCTATAAGTGACACGCTAAATCACTTCCCGGGGACTAAAACTCGAAACTAAAAGTTTCCCTATCGATAAAAAGCATGGCAATACCCCTAAAAACCCAAAAACGAGGAAAACTAGGGTTCTGAAAAATCCCCAACCGGAAGACCGGTTGCCCAACCGGAATTCCGGTTCGGGAAAATACGAACCCCCATCCGAATTCGGATGCTCAACCGGAATTCCGGTTCCTCGCAGGCAGCAACCAAAAATTCACATATCTTGACCAATTCGAACCCAATTGATCCCAAACTTTCCAGACCTCCTCTATAGGTCCCAAATAACCATTCTAGAGCATAGCAACCAAAAATTCACATATCTTGACCAATTCGAACCCAATTGATCCCAAACTTTCCAGACCTCCTCTATAGGTCCCAAATAACCATTCTAGAGCATCAAACCTACCCAGAAATCCCACATGCAAAATTCACCATTGAAGCTCAAGCTTTGAGTTCCAAACTCAAGCTTGAGCAAAACCAACTAAACAAGCAATCCACTAGCTTAATTCACCTTAAACTAGCATAATATTACCTCAGAAAACATTTAGAAATAACAGCAATATCACAGAACAGAAACATAACAATTTCCTTCCAAAATTCATACTTTTTCAAAGAAAACTCAAGGCTTTAACAATCTAACCTACATGCTTCTAACATAGCTTAAACAACAACAATAATCATGCTTTAAACAACTTAAATCAACAACAAAACACAGCAGAAACATCTCTCAAAAATCACATGCATTATCATCCATTTTCATCATTTTCTTCAAGGAATTTAAAGAGAAAAGAACTAGAAAACACATACCACAACAAGAGATCACTAAAGCTTGCAAACTAGGGCTTGAATCACCAAAGAAAACCAGCCCTTGCACCCCCAAGGTTCAGCCGAAAAGCAAGAGAAAAGAGAGAGAGTTTTCTATGTTTTAAACTTTCCAATTTTTTTGGCTAAGTGTAAAATGAAGGAACTAAAGAATAAAGCCATATATTATTATTTAATAAATCCTTTTTCAGCCAAAAGCAATTAATTAAATAAACATTTAATTCCAATTAAAAGTCACATAAGACAAAATATCATTGGGGCAAAAAGACCATTTTGCCCCTCCATACAAAAACCACATAAAACATACTTAAGGGATATTTTTGGGACATTCTAGATTCCCGGCCATTCCCGACATTCCCAATGTCTAAAACCCGTCCCCATATTACTAACATACTAAGTTGTGATTTCTACTGAGCCAAACGCCGCGTTCCAAAATACCGGACACCGGAAATGCGAAATAAAACTACTGATGACATAATTATGCATATCTGAATTCCATAATAAATTATTTAAATGGCTATAAATAATTTCCTGATTAACATAAATAACTGCTAATTTCCAAATTAACTAAGCGGGCTTTACAGCTATCTCCAAACACCTGGTATTGATTTTGAGGAGACATTCTCTCCTGTTGTTAAGCCTGCAACAGTTCAGATTATACTTACTCTTGCTGTGTCGAATAGTTGGGATGTGAGGCAATTAGATGTGAGCAATGCCTTCTTAAATGGCACACTTGAGGAGACTGTCTTTATGTCTCAACCTGAAGGATTCATAGATGCATCTAAACCAAATCACGTTTGCAAGTTACACAGGGCTCTTTATGGCCTTAAACAGGCACCAAGGGCCTGGAACCAAACCTTGAAAGACACTCTGTTACAGAAGGGCTTTGTAGCATCTCGATCTGATACTTCTTTGTTCACTTATGGCACTGGACACAATCTCATCATCTTGTTAGTTTATGTTGATGATTTTCTTGTTACTGGACCTAACTCGAACCTCATCAACACACTAATTCAAGATTTAAATCGCAGCTTCTCTATAAAAGACATTGGTTCTGTACATTATTTCCTAGGAGTGGAAATCTTTAGGGACTCATCTGGGATGCATCTCTCACAATCCAAATACATCAGTGACCTTCTCGTCAAAGTGAATATGGAAGGAGCTAAGCCAAGTCCTAATCCGTCGAGTCCAAGTGCAAAATTGTCTCTGACAGAAGGTGAACCATTTTCTGATCTCACTCTTTATCGAAGCACTTTGGGGGCCCTTCAGTATTTGAGTCTAACAAGGCCTGATGTTGCTTTCATAATCAACAAGCTTAGTCAGTTCCTGCATGCCCCAACTACTTCCCATTGGGAAGCTTGCAAACGGGTGTTAAGGTATCTCAAAGGTACTATCTCGCATGGACTGCATATCACACCAGCTGAGTGTCTCACACTGTAGGGATATTCTGATGCCGACTGGGCATCTTGCTTAGATGACAGAAAAAGTACTGGGGGATATGCAATGTTTTTTGGTGGAAATTTAGTGTCATGGTCAGCAAAAAAACAGAATGTTGTGGCAAGATCCAGTACTGAGAGTGAGTTCAGGTCCCTTGCGAATGCTGCAGCCGAAATTAAGTGGATAATGTCTCTACTCTCTGAACTTCAAGCTTCACCTTCCTCATGTCCAATTCTGTGGGTGGATAATCAGAGTGCTGCTGCCATTGCAGCAAATCCTGTCTTCCACGCAAGGTCGAAGCATATAGAGATTGACCTCCACTTTGTTAGGGAACATATTTTGTCAAAGAAGTTGTCTGTGCGATATGTCCCTGCTGCAGATCAAGTTGCAGATGTACTTACGAAGTCCCTATCTACAGATCGATTCCTATACCTTAAGTCCAAACTCAAAATGTCTGAGACACCATTTCATTTGAGGGGGGATGTTAAACATGTGTTGGAATCGATTACTTGACTGTTAGTTGTTATTTCTGTTATTTCTGTTATTTCTGTTATTTCTGTTAGTTAAGTTTCTGTTATTGTTCATCTGCTTTGTACTAAACTACTTAGTATAAATAAAGGCTGGGCTACTCATGTTGAGTAATGCTCTTCATTCATTTTCTCCCTGAGATTTTTTTCTTTTGGCTTCTGCCTCTGGTTTCTGGCTTCTGCCTTTCTCTTTCAAAGGTTCTTACCTTTTACACTCCCTTTCTTTCTCTCTTTGAGCTTTCATTCGAAACTCAAAACCCACTGAATTTATCTTTCTTGCTTCACTCAAATCTCAAAAGCTTCACTCAAAAAAAATCCCAAAAGCTTCGCTCAATAAAAATCTCAAAATCCATCTCTCATTTATTCACTCAAAGATTTCATTGCAATAAAAAAAATACTGAAACAATCAAATCCCAAAAGCTTTAGTAAAAAAAACCCAAAATCTCTCTCTCTCTCTCTCTCTCTCTCTCTCTCTCTCTCTCTCTCTCTCTCTCTCTCTCTCTCTCTCTCTCTCTCTCTCTCTCTCTCTCTCTCTCTCTCTCTCTCTCTCTCTCTCTCTCTCTCTCTCTCTCTCTCTCTCTCTCTCTCTCTCTCATCCCAAAATCTTTAATTGGGTTTCAAATTTCACCTACAATGCCGGATAATAATGGTAGTGGGGACGACGACGCTACTTTTCGGAGCAAAGTATGTTCTCATTTCATATATCTCAAGTTTGATTATCATATTTGGTTTTGATTGTTTTGTTTTTGTGTGAAATTTTATTTTTATAGTGACTGAGTTTAAGTAATTGTGAATGCCACTGAATAGTGGATCTTGTGCTTTCCTACGGTTTCTTCTGTTCAGTATATGGTTGTGAATAGTGGTCATGAGATGGGTCTTATTATTCTAGCTTGGGGTCTTCGTCAAGGAGATCCTTTGTCTCCATATTTGTTCCTTCTTTTTGGGGAGCTCTAGAGGGCTGGGTTTTCGGAGTCTTCAAGATTACCATTTATCTTTGTTGGGAAAATAGGGATGGCAGTTACTTCTTAATGAAAACTCCCTTATTGGTCATGTTTATAAGGCAAGATACTACCCCCGTGGTTCATTCTGAATGCATCTTTGAGTAATAACTCAAGCTATATATGGAGGAGTATCTTTGAGACTCAAAGATTGATCAAAGCAAGAGCCCGAGTTCGTATTGGTAATGGGTTAAGTACTGAAATTCTGAGTTCCCCTTGGTTGCCTCATGACTCTAATCCGTTTGTTTTATCAACACATCCTGGGTTGAGTTCATAAAAGGTTTAAAATTTAATGAAAGTTTCTCAAAGGGTGTGGTATGATCTTTTTGAGGATAGGGATGGTGACCTTATTTTAAGTATACCATTAAGCTATTCTGTTGAGGAAGATACATGGTATTAAAAGAAATATACAGCTGGTTTTTATACTGTGAAAAACGCTTACCAATTTTTACAAGAGCTAAAAGGTGCTTGGAGTTCTAACATGGAGGATATGGCCTCGAAGACTCTTTGGAAGATTAAAGTTCCCCAAAAGTTCTCCACCTCATTTCGAAGGCACTTTCTAACTGTCTTCCTACACGTATACAGTTATATTCAAGGGGTGTTTTCAATATTATATCTAAAATTGATTTTATTTATAAAAATACCTTTAAGAAAATTATTTGCACAAATACTGTCGTGCCATATCAGCATATATACCGAAATTCAAAATAATTACCGAAAATAGAAAAAAAAATTGGAAAAATCTTGTTTTCAGAAATTTTTGCTTTTTGAGAGTTTTGAAAAAAAAAAAAAAACAACTATTTAGTTGCTTTTGATGTGAATAAGATATCAATTGGTTACTTTTTCACTAAAAAATTTATTCAAAATTGTTCACATACATAAATAATAAAATAATCATTTTAATATGTGAGAAATATATATTTTTCTGCCTCCAAAAAATGACGACTAATATTAAAAAAACTTTTTGTTTCTTTTATATATATATAGAAATATTTATTGGCTATATTATGTTATTTTATTATTTAAGATATCTTAAGATTACTTTTTTTTTTCTTTTTCTAATGTAACTCATATGATGTTTAGATACTATTCAATTTATTTATAAGTTATTTTATAAATCTATTAAAATAGTTTTATAAAAATAAGTTTATTTTTATTTAATTTTGTAATGTTTAAATATAAAAATTTTAAAAAAAAAATGAGTAACTATGTTGTTTGATATATTAAATTTTATTAAAATTTAAATATCATTTATTTATTTATAAAAAAAATATATAATAAACTAAAATATTTAATAAAAAAAGAAGAAGAAAGAAAATATTTGACAAATTTATTATCATTATTAAAAAAAAATAACTTTACTATATATGCATGGTTGAGTCACATAAAAATAAAAAATAATAAAATTAGCAAAAAGGAAAAAAATACGTGTAGGCTTAAAAGAAAGTTACTAGTATATGAGTTAGTAATTAGATTTTTATAATATTTAAAAGATTTATAAATACAGTAAAACCTCTATCCAAGAATACACTTGGGACTAACTAAATAGAGTTACACTAGAAAAAAAAAATTAAAAAACCAAAAAATATCAATGTAACAATAATAACAATAAATAATCATTAATAATATATCATAATAAAAATATTTTAGAGTAAATATAATTTCATACATGTATTATAATTTAAAATAAAATTATTAATTTTACATAAATAAATTTACAAAATACATGTATATATTTTATTAAGATGTAATTATTCTTATATAGAGGTATACTTTGTTAATACGGGACTTAGAAAATGTATAACAAATTACAATTTAGAGGTTATTCTTATTTATAACTGGCCTAAATCGGGACTTGATTTTTTTTATAACAAATTAGAGGTTATTCTTGAATAGAGTATTCTTAAATAGAGGTTCTACTGTATATATATATTTATAGCTCATAAAAAGAGGAAATTGTTAAAAAAAAATATTAGGACAAAATAATAGGTTTTTTTTTGACACACATAAAAAGAGGAACAAGACAAATAAAAATATAGGTATACTTAATATTATTGTATTGTAAATAACATTTGCTATCAATTAAATCAGTTGCAACATTTCTATAAATAAAATGCAAATCACGTCCCTGGATGCAATTTTTTCTATATTCAAAGCATGTTCCTGTGGAGTTGACTTGTCCCTTTTGCCATATTGAAGAGGAATCTATTTCTCATGTGTTGTTGCATTGGCATTTCAGTAAGTCATGTTCGAATAGGTCTGGTTTGGATAAGTGTGTCTTCACAAAATAGTAGTGTCTTTCATTAGTTTCAATAGTTGGTTGATAGGAAAAGGCCCGAGCTTATGGAGGAGGCTATCATGATTTGTTGGTCAATATGGAAATCTCGAAATGATATTATTTGAAACTGAAAAGTTTGTTTTGCAGCTGATGTTTTGCTTACTGCGAGGTTAGTTTTGGCTCAATGGAAACAAGCTTACTCAAGAAAATTTGAGTCAATACCAGTACCCCTGGAATTTTCAATAGCCGCGAGCATTAGACAAAACCTACTACTCATAAACTCAAGATTAATGTCAACAGTGTTGTATTTGAGGCTGCAAATGCGTACAGTTCTGGTGTTGTTATTAGGATGAGGGTGGTTTCTTGGTTGAAGCTTTCTCGGTGTATACTCCAGGGGGTGTTCAACCCGAGCTTGCGAAGATTGTTAGCATCAAAGAGGCCTTAAGTTGGATCAAGAGAAAGGTTGTTTAAGACATTATTATTGAAACAGACTATCTTTTAGCCCTTCAAGCTTTGGATAGCTCTGTTCGTATACCTTCTTTTATTGGTTTATTTTATTAAGCAATCTGCTAATAGTTGCGCACTGTCAGCTCCGACTGTTCTTCAAACATTGATTAGTGCCGATTTGGCTGATTAATGGATTGTGACCATTTTCAAAAAAAAAATATAACTGTTACACTACATTACAATGCTTGGTGTACAAGATTTATTTTGTTCATTAAAAAAAATAAAAAAGTTCTTCACAATACCAACTTTTTTATAATTGGAAAATCAACATAACTAATTACTATATAGTCTACTTTTTCTTAAATCATAAATCCGCAGAAAAATCAGGATCCTCAGGCTTAAATAACTTTTTAGGCATAGCATCAGGCTTAAGATTAGACGTCACTCCTTTATGAGAAATATTAGCAGTTTTTCTAGTATTTGCAGCAAACTTAGAAGCCAAAACAGTAGCCCCAAGTTGTTGCCTCTGATGGGTAGTATCATCATCCATCGTTGAACAGCTCTGATCATGATCATGATCATGATTATTATCACCACAATATTCTTGGTCCGAATAATAGTACTGATACAACTCTTCTTGTCTTGTCAACTCATGCGCCATCTTCCTCTTCCACCACCTTCTCCAAGCCACTTGTACATAACAAGCCGCCCAAGTCCTCCACTGCTGGGAGTAGTATCGAAACGCCTGCTGCAGCCTCTTGCTATGCAGCCTCCTAAACTGACTAGCCACAAACTTGAGGTCCTCGGCCCGGAGAGCAAAAGCCTCAACTTCTGTTATAGACCGAACAGTTCGAGTGGAGCAAGGAAGGTTGAGGCTAGAAGTAGGCATGAGAGCCCAAGTCAAAAGCTCCTCGCCACAAAAGTCGCCCGACCTGAGTGCTATGGAGTTGAAGAAACCAGAGCGTCCACCATCAGTGGTGGAGCTCTCTAGGTGACCTCTGATAATGAAGAGCATCTCGTTCACAGGGTCACCCTCTCTGACTATGTACGTGTCTTTTGTGTTCAAGGATGACACTAGTCTCTCACATATTGCATCTAGGAGTTGGTCATCCATTTGGGCAAAGAATGGAACCTAACAAAAATAAAAATCCTTCTCCCTTTTAGTAATTAATATTTGTGATTAGTGTTAATATTTCTTAGTCGTGTGGTTCCTAAGTGTGACTTTTATATAAGTTAGAGTAGATTTGTTACTTACACGACGAACAAGAGCAAGACAGAGATGTCTTTGGATTTGACGCCTGAGATCCAAAGGAAGATCGTGTAAAATGGATTCTTCATCGACTCCTCTCGTGGCAATCCACTTGTATTGTACGAAACGACGAACTCTATCTTGTAGTTCTAGAGGCAGTTGACGGTGTCTCATCCACTCTTCAGTATCTCTTCTTCTCACCCTCCATTCTTCCAGTCTAGCCGTTGTTGATTGCAAATATGACTTCATAGACAGTATAATACATATTAATCCAATATCATCATATTTATTATGTATATGCATTTGAGGGATAGATAGATGGTTTAGAATATGATTAACTAATATATAATATTTTACATACCTGCATGTTACCAATGAGATGTGAGAAGAGAACTAGACCCGCAGAGCAAATAAGGAGGCTAAATAGTATCTCACCATTGATTGCATAACTTGCCACAATGTTTTGTCCATATGAACTGCAAATATGTTCAAAATTTGTTAGATAGTCTCACATCGCTAATGTCTAGAAAGATTATAAAATGATGTTCCATCTCAAAACCAATTTTCATTACGAGTGTGCTGAAATCTAATAACAATTTTATAAGTAAAATGGATATTCTTCACTCAAAGTTTGTCATTTTGGTGGTAATTAGCCTCTTAAGATATTTTGGTTGAACTTTGTAACTGTGTAACTGTGCCTATGTTCATCTTCTTGGAAGTTGTATATGGACTTTATAATCCTTTCCATTATAAATTAAAAAAAAATATATATATATATATACATTACTCTCAAAAAAGAAATTGCTGATCATACCATACTTTTTTCTTTCCTAGTTGAATTTTGTTGATCTTATTATACTTTTGCTTTTATAGTCGAATATTTACTTTATAATTTACTTGCTTAGAGTTTTTAGTTTTGTTTATTTTTCAGGCCATCAATATAAAGAAATCAATTAAGTGAATTTGTTTTATTTTTCTTCTGAATAATTAAGTAAATTTGTTGTATTATACAATACTTGTTATGGAGCTTGGTCATTGTATAATTCTACTTTCTCAATTTCCTTTTCATTTTCCTTTTTTTTTTTCTTTTTCTTTCATTCTTTCTTACAATATGATAGTTATTAATTTTAAGGTGTTCAACACCACTGTATCACCAAGGCACCTTGGGCCATTCTAAGGCACATTTTTTTTTTTTTTGAAAGAAAAGGCTTATATTTTTATTATTATTATACATACATAAATACAAAATTTATAATTGAAAATTTAAGAACCCATGTTAAAAAAAATTCAGAATGAAATTATAGTTTTAATATACCCAATTCTTTTTATATATATAAATGGCCCAATTATAAACTTTTATCACTAGCATTTTTCTTATTAGAAATTTCATTTCTTCATCTTTTATAAAAGACACCGAACTTAATATCCGATCCTAACTAAATTGAATTACTTTTGTTTTATAATTGTACTTATCTTACGTGGGAAAGCTAATTGACGATCGAACTAATAAACGAAAATCATACGTACCTTAAACTTCTCAAACCCCACCAAAGACAATAGAAATACTTTTCGATGAAATGTGAAGAAGCAATTTCACTGGTGAAAGCATCAGCAAACATTCCAAACTCGAAGTTGTTAGCATCGTTAAGTGCATCACAGCTAGAAAGAACTTGGGTTCTCTGCAGCCAAAATCTGCGCTCGGGGTCGCCCATATTTTTGCAATCAAGAAATTTAGGCTGACACGAAGGAGAATGTGTGAAATTTATTTCCTTGTCACATTCTTGCTTCCAACATTGGTACTGTCTTTGAATCGACAATACGTACCAACATGCTCCAACAACCTGCACTGACCACAATCATAAAATATTTTTATTAATATGTAGCTAAAACCAAATCACCAAGACGAACTAGCTACCTCCCTACTCTTTAAGGTATCCCCTTTTTCTCAAACACACCCCTGTACACATTCTAAAAATACTAGAGAAATTTTTGAAAGGATACAAGAAACCTAACATTTTAATGTTCATTGTAAATATATATATGTCTATTTTAGAAATAGTATTAATTAATGTTATTATATGTCAAAGCATTAAATTACTTACATGACTAGCTAGATTGTAGAGGAGGAGATTGTATGCTGCCCCTGCCCAAGCAGTCTTGGCTATAGCACCTGTTGTTTTGATGATCCTTTGGTTTAGAGGAAATATAAGAAAAAACCGAGGAACATATTGAACGAGAACAATAAGAGATAGGGTGTGATTAGCATGAGCCGCTGTCGGATTTTTCACTGCTGGAATTACAAACCATATCATAATCTACACCCAAAAAGTACACATTTTTAATCAACAATACCATAAAATCGATCAAATTACTAATAATTGATGAGAAGTCTGACCTGGGGGAGAGGAAGGGAAGCTGCCAGATCAATGAAGAAGTCAGACTTGAGGTACCGAACGGCGATGGCCCAAGGATCAGTGACGAGCTCGCCACGGCCAAAGACACGAGAACTTGGGGCGACGAAGGCTGTTCGAAACTTCATGACAATGTGGAGGAAATAGAAGGTGTCGGCTACGGTGCGGAAGAAGGTGACGAGGATGCCAAGGCCCAAATCTATCTCCATGCAGACGGGTCCGCCAATGACCGGCAAGTAGAAGTAGAGAGGGTCGATGAACATGGCGATTAGGCAGGTCACGAGGAACACATGGTTCCATTTGGCCACAACCTCTGAACCAGGGTCCAAAATTTGGTTCCACCAAGGGATCTTTTTCCTCAGTGTCGATAATGGCTGTAGAGGTGGCCTTACAAAGTGGCGGAACTTAGATGAGGAGGACGAGATGACTGTTGCAGCCGCTGTCGCAGTGTAAGGACGTGAACTGAGCATCGTGGCCTTAATTATGAATTATTTCATTCTTTTTCGAAAGAGAAAGAATTTGAGAGATTTGAGCCAATGGTAAATGAAAGGAACAAGTCTCTTGGTTGTTTTTTCTGTTAGGATGATGATCATCACATTATTACGGAAATTGCGCGCCAATTAATGGTTTTACCTTTTAGTATTACATATTTAGGAAATGACAATATTGTGCATTTTTAATAACAAAAAAGCATTAACTAATATTAATATTAAGAAAGAGAAACAATTACGATCAAATAATATTATTGATATATTTTCACATTTGAATATGGTTGGCTTGTATATCTAATTAAGAACTGCAATATAATATATCTGTTTATTAATTTAATTCAATGTGATGTGATTTTCTCAAATGTAGAATATGTTAGAAGGTCTAAGTTCCAATTCTAATAAATCACAAAGTTACAACCAGAAGTGAACCAAAATCTAAAGAAAATTCACAGGTTTAGAAAGCTTGTAATATGAGAAGACATAGGAGTTTGTATACACCTTTGAAATTATGATCATTGCTGCACAGAAGAATAATGAAGCATAGGTGTGTAAGGTCCTCTTCCTGTGAAGATAAATAAGTGCTATAAAGGGATTTGCTCTGCTTCAAGATCTTTTGTGTGCATTGACGATATACAGAAGTAGTGAGGAAGAAAGAAAAATGTGGCTAAGAACACAAGAACTCCAAGATCAGCCTCTTCACCAACTGCGGCTCGGCGAGGATTTACCCAGTATATCTGGCTAAAACACCATAAACAGTACAAGCTAGCTACAGCAAGAATAAGTTTCACAGACTGGTTTGATTGTTGTTTTATTGCGTTGAAGGGTTTAACTCTGCGTAACAAAGGAATTGAAACACAAATGTCAAGAACCATAATAAGAATGGGAAAACAAAAACTAAACTCGATATGAAAATTAAAAAGGAAATACCTATTGATGTAGATGAAGCCACCGATTAGGCAAGTACATAAAAAACCAACTATAACAATAGCATCTGGGTTATTAGGTGCTCGGTTCTTCCACCAACCAGTGCTTAATATCCAAGTATACATAGTTGTGTGTCCATTTTCCTGCATGATAGAAAGAGAGAAAGATTAAAAAAAAAAAAACAAACATCCATTTGAATCACACTATGAGTGATAAACCAGTATAAAATTTGGAATTGAAAACAGATGGGCAAAGAAAAATTATGATAAGCCAAAGTATACTTAAATCCATCTCCTTGGCTATCCACAATGACCAGCAATGTCAAATGTAAGGCAGTCCCTACCACTTTCACAAAGCAGCAAAAACATAGTTAATTTTCCTAAACTGATCTCTTTGTAGATGTCAAACACAGGCCTAAGTCCACAACGGTTTACAACATAACTCTTTTCTTCCAAGGACTTTCAAGTATAAAAAGATCATAGGAGAAACTGTTCACTTCGTTTGACTTGAAATTGAAGTCTAAACATTTAACCAACTACAGAAGGTTAAAGCTTAGTATTATGCTATTCAATATTCTGAAGAAGTAGAACCAGAAGGTTAAACAACAAGGCATATCAACTTCAAATATTATTACCTCAAACAAGTGATCTAAGAAAAAATGGGATAAAGAACCAGCTGACACCAAAAGCAAACATTGCCTTTTAGAAAGGGGTACCTGTACAATCAAAAACAACCAACAGGAGTTTAAGATCAAAAATGTAATGTAATATAGCAATAATCACGCAAAACATCTTTGTCAAAAAAGAAAGAACTTCAGCCATCAGAACACAACCAAATATATTTCCAAACACTGCAAGCAATAATCTACTTAGCTTAGCTAAACCAAAACCCAGATCAGCAATTCCACTCAAACCCAGTACACATGGTAGCAATAAAACAACCCAAATGGTCCAAATTTATATGCACAAATTGTTTATTCATAATTAATTAAAAATATAACCAATTTGGTAGATTATCGATGATACACAGAAATTGAGCAAACCCCAAAAACACAAAGATAACAAAGATCAAACTAGCTCAATTAGAATATGCTCAAACTGGCCAATTTCCCAAAACATTAATTACTTAAACAAACGAAAGGGACAACAGAGAAACTTACCCCAGAAATTGAATGAAGGACACCCTTTTGGATAAAAAATCTGGAGAGCCAAGAGTAGAAGAAAGAAAGAGGAAGACCAAGGATGAGGACGTAATAGAAGGGGTGATGTATGGCATCGGCGAGGGCCGAACCGAAGCCGATGCCAACGGTGGAGCTGAGCCACTCGGAGAAGGAGCCGATGTCCGGACCAAAAAAGGCGTTAATGGTGTACGTTAAGGTATGGTGTGGAGTAAACCGGCCATTGGAGAGGGTAGTCAAGCCCAGTCCCGAGCTCATGGCGTACATTAGGTGCGGACCGGGGCCCGGCATGGTTTGTTGAGCTGCAAAGAAATTCACTGTGATTTTCAAATCTGTGTATATTGCATTGATTCAGTAGGATAGAATCTTGACTTTATTTTATTATTATTATTATTATTATTATTATTATTATTATTATTATTATTATTTTTAAATGGTGGTATAATTTCTTTTTTATCTCAAAAAAAATGGTGGTATAATTTCTTTTTTAATCTCTCAAGCTCTTTGCTTTAGCTTTTATAATTTTTTTTTTTTACTAATAATAATCAACCCCTATTTAGTTGTATTGCCTTGTGAGAGAAAAAAACTCTTGATCTTTCTCTAAAATTATTATAGTGATCTCTGAATAATTAACTCTTAAATCTAAATTTCTCTCATCACTATTTTTTCAGAATAAAATCCGTCCTTCTAAATAGTGAGATAATCCACTATTTATAAGGATTAATGACATCAAATTGATTTTTCAAAAATAGTAAAAAAAAAAATGAGAAACTAATTTATTTTCTATACTTACAATAAGCAAAATAGAAAACTAAGCAGGTTGTCTATCTTCTCTAATGATATGAATCTATCCCACAAATTTAGGAATAATGTCATGTCCTGCAAGCATGAAAATATATAGGATATATCTTTAAAATTGCTAACTCGCATTCATTGGTCGGTGCATGCGAGCCACCTGCTTAATGGAAGTTGGTCAAATGTTTATGCGTACTCTACTCAGATGTCACAACTTCTCATTGTGACCTTGAGCATTAAATCTTCATGTATGGTTCGTTAGGAGTAGAATTGCTCATCCAGGTTATGAAATGTGTGTTGAAAATTTATTTACCAGGATCTAGATTTACTAACATTTATGTTGGATTATAATTCTATAATCTAACATTCTAAATATAAAATTCCCAAAAAACGACAAATAAACACATTAAGGTATAAAAACCCTTACATTGATGGTAACAGAATAATATGACTCCTTCCGTTCAGAACTCTAACCCTTGATCCTTTCTATTGCAGAATATGATCAAGATCTGAACTTGAATTCTCTTTCTGGTGACAATTGGACTACATAGTCTTCCTCACTATGCTGGGTATTGCTTTGAAATGTGTACACAAGTTCTCAACACTAAAGGGCACAAAATTTCATGAAAAAATCCAAGAAAAAATAGCCTCTAAATGTTCGAAAATTAAAGAGAAGAAGAAGTGAGATTTTAGGAGTTTCTATTTTAGAAACTCATCATCATACAAAGCTCTCTTCTCTTTCTTTTTATAGGCTTCACTTAGGGTTAGGTTTAAATGAGATGAGCTTGGAATAAAGACTTGGGTTGAATCTTACTCTTAGTGTCGAATTTACATATGGGCTTTAGAGTAAGATTTTTCCCACTTTATTTCAACTAATGAAACAATGTGTCTTTTTCTATTTTTAGCACTATTCTCATCTAATTATTTAAATATCAATTTTATTTTAATAATTATCAAATAAAATAGAATTTAAATATATTTTTGATTAGACCCACAAAGTATCTTAGTTAACAAATAAACCTTTATTTCTCTTTTCTTCTCAATTATGTCATTCCTTAGTAAAAGTCATAAATAAGGCCGTCATTATTTAGAATCCTCATTGATTAAATAAATCAATTAATTGAGACTACAAAATAACATCATCATAGTTAGTGTGAAGACCATGGGTTTATGTAACCAAGCTCCTAGTAAGTAGATCTAAAATTTACCAAGTAAATTTTCTAGCTTATTAAGTCCTCCTGACTCCACTATAGATTTGGAATTTCACTCCTGATTACATAGAACACTCTATGTACCAAATATAGATACGTTATAAAGTATTCATTGTTACAATCTAAATAATCAATAATCTTCTATATATAGATGGTCTACATTGAATAGGGACTAAATTACCGTTTTACCTTTAATGTATTTTATTTTAAAATACTTAGCTACTTATAAATGATATTTTAAAAAACTAATATAATTACTGAAATCAGGCCTAAATCATTTAAACACGTTTAGTCAACTGTTAACGCAGATTTTTGTTAACTAAAAATAATAAGCCTTTACGTAATAAATTTGTCACAAAAATAATGAGAGATAATAAATGTGTAAATAACACTAGATATTTTACGTGGTTTTGTAGTTGAATCTGCACACTCCACGAATCTATCTTATTTATGATATTTTTTTTGAATCAAGATACAATATTTAATTGATAATATCTCTTTTTTCTCTCTAAAATTCTTCGTCCCTTTTTTGTGGAATCTGCCCCTATTTATAGGAATATAGATTGGCAGTTATTTACACTTGGGTTCGATTTAAAATGTAACCGTTCATGAAACATGGACAATTCCCATGTTTCATTTAAATGCATGTGGGATTATATTGGATAACTGCTTAACTGTTTTTTGTTCTTATCCTTTTAGATGATTTCTGCTGATTTGGATAATTGTATCTCACTTAACTCCGAGTTTTTATCCTTGTCTATCATAATGTGGAAAAAACGCTAAGTGTTAGCAAATGGTTTGCCTCATCAAGTTTCTTTAGTTAGAATTGCGAGGTGGCTGTCTCGCTATTCATAACTCAAGGTTGCTTTGTATGATTGTATTCACTTTACTTTGAATAAATGAATTATCTTCTTTGGATGTGTACTCTGAGGCAGATGTGTGTCTCATCAATAAAAGTTTCAATAGCCTCTTATCTTTATCTCACTTAAAACTATGTAGTCAGCGAGTTATGAATATGTTCCATTAATCATTTATTAACGAGTTATTCATTTTTGCATTATATGATATAATTTTATTATATCAAGTAGTTTATATTCCATTGCAAGACACGTGTCACTTTCTGAAGTGTAGCCGAATTTCGGGTATAACATCAACCTCTAAGGAAACTATCATTTCACTTCTATGAGTTTTAGAAGCTATAGATTCTATATCTATAATTAATGCTCCCACTCAATTGAACTACTGAGTTCTCAAGATGTAAGTATTGGGCCAATCAATTGGTTAGCTTTAACAAACAAGTCAAAGAACCCGTATAGTACAATTAAGCTAGATCTTAACCATCTCAGGATTAAGATCAATTGACCTAAGATCAACTAAGTGATATTGACTTATAAAAGACATAACGGTAAGTCTATGATATCTTTTCCACTGTCAATATTGGCCCAGTCCGATGTATAGCTGATACATCTGATACTAATTTACTTTGCTAATGCCCTGAAAAGGACATTCCACTTATACAAGAGTAAACCACATCGCTAATTATCATGTTAGTGTAAATTCAGTAAATTTATAAATCATAGGACTAAATAGTTTGAAGCATATAATCACAATTACTTTTCACTGTGGTCAATCACTGTAATTGTGAATAATTATATATTTGGGATTTAATAAAATTTATATATTAAACCTATAATCATGTATAAAATATATGAACAAAGCATATGACAAGGTCAAGATATATTTTTTGATTTTTATTAAAAGTAAATAAGATTACAATAAAATTAGGTTTTATTTAGGCCATAAAATCCCACAATGGGTTCCATGTGTCACCTAGATGGATGACATGTCACCTTGTGTAGAAATTTGGATAACATTTGCCCCTCAAGTTTGAGCGGGATCTTCTTAGTTGCACGTAGACTTACTTAACCACGAAGCTGATCGGATGGGTGACGTGTGTTCTAATTTTATCTTTGATCTAACGTGACTGAGCGAATGTCTCTTCAATATCTGGGACATTTAATATCATCTTGAAAGATGTACCTCGAATCTTGCACTGACAGTTGATACATCATGCGTGACATCGTACTGTTATAAAGAGTACTAACGTTCCTTTTTGGGAAGAAACCCTAAAAATTCAAAATTTGAATTAATTAATTATCCCTTTAAGTGCTTATAAAATGGGATTTGAGCTTCATTGAAACTCTTTTAGGAATTTTATTTTTCAGGAAACACGAGCAAAAATATTCTCTCTTTTCATTCCCAAATTCATGAAGAAATCTTCTTGGAGTCTCCATTGCTGAAACTCTCTGAGCACATTCAGAAAGCTGGGAATAGTGAGTAAGTTATCTTTTCTTCTCTTTTATGCAATTTTCTTTAAATGCATGCATTATATTATGAATTTCTTACTGCAAAATTTTGGGTTCTTGAATTGTTCTTAACTAATCTGAGAGTAGAGGTACTAGGGCTTTTAACTCTAACTAACATACGCACAGAACTTTAAGCCTATAATTTCTTACCATTTTGGCTTGAAATTATCTAAATTCACCCATTCATAGGTTTCCAAAAAAAAATTCCAAATATTCTTCGTAATTTCAAAATTTTGGATTTAGGAGTTCCATTTTGGAATGGAACTCCCAAATATCAGACATGTTTCTCCTTCTTTTTACTTGTCCAGCTCTCACCTTTTGTCTCCCTCTTTTTATAGATTAACCGTGGTGAGTTCTAGGGAGGTGAACATCATATCGAACAGGATCTCCTTCAAATCCTATACGAGAATCATCATTAGCTTAGTGCAAATTCATCTTCATCTGGTGAAAGCCTTTTGAATTTGAGCTTTGAGGATTAAGAAGTTAGTAGTGACCACTCAGAATCCCCGGAGCTCGTGGTGTGGGACCATTAATACCCTGACCAGATAAGTAGAGTGTTGGGTTTTGTACCCTGAATAAAACTCTATTTCAATGTAATCTTCTATATTCATTTATCAATAAAGAAATAGATTTATTTCATTACTTGTTTAATGTGTTATTTGGTTCACATGTTTATTTTATGATCATTTGTTTGATTTTTAAATTCATCCAAATCCTTATCATATTGATATTCTTGATTATTGTGATATCAACACAGTGGAAAGTAATCAAGATTGTGTGATTAAATGAATTCTTATGATTTATCAGTACACAGGATTTAACTGATATGATAATCTACAATGTAGTTTACTTGTACCTTAGATAAGTGATATGCCATTTCTAAGGTATTGATTAAAGTAAGCTTGGGTTGGATGTATGGAGTATGCATCGAAAGTGACCGAATTGAACTTGGATAAGATATAACAAACTTAATGTAATATATATCTAATTCAATATTACATAGTTCATCTTAGATCAAATGATCTTAATCCTAAGATGGTTAGGTTCTAGTTTAGTTGTATTATTTATATTCTTTAATTTGTTTGTTAAAGTTGACCAATGGATCTTCTCGTGACATACAGATTAAGGACATGGTAGTTCAATTGAGTGGGAGCACTAATTATAGATACGAAATCTATAGGTTCTGTCTGGACATAGAACTAAAATGATAATTTCCTTCGAGCTTGGCTTAATAGAGATAAATAGTTGAGTACTCATTTCAGTAATTATATTAGTATACTGAAATATCATTTATAGGTAGCTAAGTGGTTTAAGGATAAAATACATTGAAGGGTTGAATGGTAAATTTGTCCCTTCTCGATGTAGATCATCTATAGAGGATCATTGATTATTAGAATTATAACAATGGATAACTCATAGCGTATCTATATCGTGGAACATATAGAACGTTCTATATAATAAGAGTGTAATTCTGAATCTATAGTAGCGCAAGGAGGAATTAATAAGTTGGAGAATTTACTTGGTAAATTCTAGAGCTAATTATTAGAAGCTTGATTATATAGGCCTATGGTCCCCACACTAGTTGAGATAATACTGCTTGTAAGACTCAGATAATTGATTTTAATTAATCAATTATAATTCCAAAATTAGACTATGTCTTATTTATGAATTTTCATTAAGCAATGACTTAAATGTGAAGAAAATAGATTTTAGGATTTATTTATTAATTAAGAGACTTTGTAAAGTCTAATTAATAAATAAGTTAAATGATAATTTTATTTGATAATTAATTATAATTATTTAATAAATAGGTTTGGCATTTAAAAGATTAAATTAGAAAATATGGTATTTGTGAAATAAAAGATAAATGATTAAAAAATAATAAAATTATAACTAGTGGTGCCCATCTATATGGTCGACCACCATAAGGTTAATTTTGTTATTATTTTATTATTTTTTATTCCATATAATTTAAAGGGTAAATACTATTTTGGACCCTGTGTTTTGCAAAAGTTACTAATTAGACTCTCTATTTTGTTAAATGATAAAATGGATCATGTATTTTCTAAAATAATAAAAATAGGACCCTCAGCTTAATTTATAACAATTTTTTTTTAATATAACCAACTTGAAGACAATTCCTAACATGAACAGATACAAATAAGGTAAACAATTTTGTCATAACACCTTTAGATCAGATTATTATTAAATTTTATTTTGACAAAAAATCAGTTCAGGGTTCGTTTTGTCATTTAACAAAACAGAGGGTCTAATTAGTAACTTTTGCAAAACACAGGGTCCAGAATAGTATTTACCCTAATTTAAATCCTCACCCTAGGTGAAAAGTATAAAAGGAATAGGATGGTCTCATTCTCATCCAACTTTCATAACCTAGTTTACATTCTGTCAGATAACTAGAAACTTTAAGAGCCTCCTTTCCTCTACTATTTTTGAATCTCCCTTTATTGTTCTTCATAAATTTCAAACCAATAGTGAAAGAGTACATGCCCACCCATAGCAAGTCAAGTACTCAATAATAGTGTGTACGACAGTGAAAAATCCAACACTTGAAGGAGAATCGGGCTTAGATCTTGATCATACTCTATGAGAGAAAGGAATAAGGGTTAAAGATCTGCTGGTGGCTGAGGATTAGTCAAGGCGCGGTCCATCCTGGTTGGATCTCTAGAATTTGCAGGTGTCTGGACGTTTGGATCCGTAGCCATTGGATTAGTTACTTCAATCTGATTCCCCCCCCCCCCCGGTGTTTGTACAACCATCTTATGTCTTGAAAAAGACTTGAAACAAAGACTTGTGTTTTTTTGCTCTCAATGAAAGTACTAAAATGTTGATCTCGCTTTTAGCTAACTATAGTGAGTCAAATTTAAGCCATTACAAATAATTAAATATCTGAATATAAATAATGTAAAGTAAAGAAAACACCAAAATTATAGAGGTTTGGCCCCGTGATAGTGGTAATAGCCTACTCCCATTTAGTTGTATTATCTTGTGACAGGAAAAGCAAAGAAGCCTTGATCTCTCTCTAAAGCTCTTACAGTGATCTCTGAGTAATTAACTCTTAAATCTAGATTTCTCTCTGGAGTATTTTTTCTAAATAAAATTCATCCCTCTGAATAGTGAGATGAGTCCACTATTTATAAGGATTAATTACATCAAATTGATTTTCCAAAATTAGTAAGAAATAAAATAGAAAACTGGTTTATTTTCTATAATTATAATAAGTAGATGAAACTAGGCATGCTGCCTTTCTTCTCTAATGATATGAATCTATCCCACGAATTCAGGGATAATGTTGTGTTCTACAAGTATGAAGATATATATGATATATCTCTAAAATTGCTGAATCGCATCCCCTGGTTGATTCATGTGAGCCACATGTTTGATGGAAGTTGGTCGGATGTCTATGCATACTCTGCTTGGATGTCACAACTTCTATTTGTGACCTTAAGCATTAAATCTTCCTATACGATTCACTAGGAGTAGAATTTTCTATCCAGGTTATGAAATGTGTTCCACGTGTCACCCAGATGGATGCCATGTCACCTTGAGGCAAAATTTGGATACCAGGAAGAAGCTAGGATTTGTAGCTTCTCCCGAAAGGATTTTTGAAAAGCTATTTTCAAAATTAAAATAATTTACATAATTCCTAATTAACTCACAAAAGATCTTTTTTAATGATATCCAAACACTTTAAAAAGTACTTTTTATTAAAAAAAAAAAAAAAGATCTTTATGTAATAGTTATCGAAACAGTAAAAACAAGACAAAACTTATTTTTATCTTACACTTCTAGCTATAAGCAAAAGTAGAAGCTTAGCCAAATTGGGTTGTGGTATAGTTTCTCTAAATGAAAAGATCTTTAAAAAGTTGTTCTGGTTATGGAAAATTAAATGTCATTCGGATGGGAAATCTGGAAGTCTAACTTGTCCATCCGGAAGAAGTCTCATGGAATGATAGATGTCAGTTCCCGAATGTCTATCAGGTCCACCTGGAAGGAGTCATCAAGATAGCTAGCCTCCCTCCGGAAAGGTGTTCTGGATGGCCAGTTGTTCTCTCCTGGAAGGGAGTTCTGGATAGTCGACTCCAATTGTTGCCTTTCCTATCTGGGAAGTCGCTTTAGCGTACGTCTCATCCAGGAGCTCTTCTCCTTGTGCTGATGTGGAGATATTGTTATGAGGAGATTGTTAAGTTTGTTAAGTCATAACTAACATAACAAGTTTCATTTATAGCCACCGCCTTTAGGATCTATATCTTGAACCTGTAAATTCCACCATCACTTAGCATTTTCATGAGAGGAAGAAAGAGATCATACGAGTTTTGAGAGGCAAATTTTGAGAGAGAGAAATTGAGAGGTAGAGAGAGTGGTACAGAGAAAAGAGAGAGATTAGGTTTGGGTTTTGTATGAAAAATCTTTTGCAGATGAAGAAGAATCTTAGGTAAGAGTGCGAGAGATAAACACTTCGAGAGAATCCACAGAGAATTGATCTCAATATTATTGCATCTTATTCTTTCTCAATCAATAAAGAGGTTTTCAGTGGTGTTTCAAAATTGGAGTAGAGCCATAGATCACGTCGATCTATAGGACTTGAACTAGTATATATCTTGGTGAGTGTCTTATTGCTTTTATCATTTCTAGTTTATATGCTTAGTTCATCCCTGTTTTAATCTCCGGTTGTTGTGTGTTATTTGTTAATCTGGTCATTGCTAATTATTTGTTTTTTAAGTTTAAATGATTTGATTCTGTACACTAGTTGTAATTTTCTCACACATGTAATGGAAATTAAAATAAATTATATCTATATTCTAAGGTATGTTTATGTTTAACAACTAAAAAAGTTTATTCAATTATGATGTTAAGGTTGGGAGGGAGGTGTGTGGCGGTGTTGGCTCATAACCATTGGGGTACGGTTGTATGGGCAGTTATCAAAAGGTTTCCTTTCTTGGATCCCCTCATTGGAAAAGAAGTTGCATGCTTGCGGTGGAAGCCGCAGTAGCAAAAGGGTTGTGATTTTGTGTTGGGGGAGAGATATTTGGAGATTGTCATCAATTTTGTTCTTCTAGATGGCTTGATAACTAAATTTCCTAATTTTTGTAATTTTTCAAAGATTTCTAAAAATTTCGTTGCCTGTAATGTGGTTAAGTAAGTTTTTATCTAAAACTTAATTGGTATGATTTTAGTGTCTTCAATACTAGAGAACGTCCTATGTAATGACCGTGAGATCTAATTTTCCCTATGTATAAAACATTTTATCAAAAAAAAAAAAAACAAATTCCAAAAAAGTTGTTTCACACACTATTTATAATTATTAGGTAGATATTGTAATTATTTAGAAGTGCACGTAAATTTTTTTAAAAATAAAAAATAAAAAAATTTAATATTTTATAGTGCTAAAAATAAAATACAAATATTTTGTTACAATTACTTTTTTTATACTCTTGGTAAATAGTTGCTTGAACCTTATTTTTGACACTATAAACTATTTAGAATTTTCTAAAGAAAATTATTGATATTCTTAAATCACTACAATGTTCATTATTATAAAACAAAAATAATATAAAAAACTGACTAAAAAAACTCTCTTGAATACTAAAACAAATAGAGTGTAGCAGAACAACCATTTTATGGTGCTTTTATCGAATTTTCATACTTATTCAAAATATATTTTATTGGGTGTTTTTATGGTGCACTACCAAAATTGATGCACTATTGCACCCCCTTTATATTTTTGATATGATAATGGTTATAATCTCAATTTTTTTTATATGATGGTGTATTTTTTTAGCTATTTGAGACATCCCAGAATATTATGAAAATTATTAAAATAATTTACTATACAAAAAATAGGATTCAAATAGTCTATTTCACTACTGCAAAAAAAATAGTCTATTTTACACTTGTATAAAATAAATTTAAAAAAAGACATGCGCGCAACAAACTGTTTGAATTTAGTTTTTGGTACATTAAATTATTCTGATTTTTTTAAAAAAATTGGGTATGTCTTTAACTATAATGTACATTATCATACAAAAAAAATTAAATTAAAACTATCTGGATATAGAAAATATGAAGAGGTGCATCGAGACACCTATTTTTAGATGGTGCAACATAGAATTTTTATATTTTATTTTAGGGTAAGTTTATAGTACATCTTAAAATTAGCATTTCAGTACACCCTTTACTCTTTTCGTACCTAGGAGAGTTTTTTTGTCAATTTCTTTCATGATTGTCTATGTTTTTTTTTTTGTAAGGTCATGATTGTGTACGCTGTAATTATTTAGGATCATTTATAAATTTTTAAAATTTTTTGAATAGTTATAATGCCAAAAAAAGAAATTGATATAGTTACTTACTATGTGTATGAAAAAATTAATCATACATATTAAGTATTTAAACTTTTATTTTTGACAGTAAGCTATTTAGAATTTTATAAAAATTTATATATTATTTTAAATAACTATAACGTATATTATTAAGAAAAAAAATAACTGTCATTAAGGCAATAAATATAATTTAAATAATGATAAAAAAGAAAGCAGTGATAGAGAGATGCTCAAATTATACATATTTTGTAACATAATATACATATTTTGTGATATAATTAGGGTTATCCAATTTAACAGGATTATTTTGCTTATGGTGTATTTTAGATCTAATTTAATATATATTCTACTTCAAAATAAATTAATTTAATTGCAAAAGTACGGATTACATTAGTTTACATTTTCTTTTGTCTTACATTGGATCATTCTGCATGTGAACAAAATTATATTATAGAATTTTAACTATATTTGATGGCACGTTTACTGCACAATATTTAGAATTAGAATAAATTACTAGAGAAATGTATTAGAATAAAGGCTAATTAGTAATTTTTTCCTCTCAACTTTGACATGTAGTAAATCGTGCCCCATAAACTTTTTTGGCCGTTAAAAATTTCCCTCGAACTATTGACATTATTATTTAAGGACTTTTGTCTAATTTCATTTAATTTTACTGTTTCACTGATTGTTTATGTACTAAACCATGCTTCCCAGACTTTGATATCTACCAAATCATGCCCCTCAAACTTTGATATGTACTAAATCGTGCCCCTTGAACTTTCATCCATGTTAGAATTTTTTTACTAAAATTAGACAAAAG